>NW_025409056.1:164150-165000 GCF_002201575.2 Neomonachus schauinslandi | reverse complement strand
AGGCAAAGTTGTCCAGTGAGAGGCTGGGTCTGTCAGTAGAGTGAGGCTGGCCAGGGCCAAGCTGCTGTCCAGTTGAAGCCCCGTGGACTGCGGTTGTATATCCCCGCGGCATTGCCCTGAGTGAGGCTGTGTCCAGATGACGATGTCCCAGCCACCCATGTGTCCCTAAAGTCTGTTGGGTAATGTGTGGGTCACACACTATCTCAGTGCTTGGAGGCCCTGCCTCCGGGCCAAGGCCCCTAAGAAAAACAAACAAAAACCACAGAACAGGAAAAACCAACACTCTCCCCTGAGACAGACCTTTGGGCTCTCCCCGAGGCTGTCCCCGGGGCTGCTACACCCCTGAGCCAGACCCTTCTGCAGCTCTGAGGCCAAAAGGGGCTCCACCCCTCCTCCTGCCCAGACTCCGTCTCCAGCTTGATCCCCCGCTGCGCTTAGCCATCTGCACTCCCCAGACGTGATCCCCAGGAGTCCCCAGCCTGTGCGCGTCCCGACGTCCAACCCCAAAGCCGGAACGCTAGCAGGCGGTGTCTGAGGCCCCTTCTCCATCCACGGGGGTGTTGGGATCTGTCCATACAAATACATTGCCCGAGGGCGCTTCCAGCACCCGTCCCGGCAACCCTCGGGGGGCTGCCCTCAATCCCCGCCACCCTGCGGGGCCCCGGGCGGCACCGGCGTCTTCTTGAAGTTCTTCCTGGTCCGGGCCCTGTTCGCGCCACCGTCCGCAGGGCCGTCCGGGGCGTCGTCGGCGGGCCTCGCGACCGCGGCCAGGGCGTTCATGGTGCCGAGTGCCCGCAGCAGGGCCGGGCCGCGGGGCGCGGCGCGGGGGGCCGCGCGGGGCTCCCGGCCG
>NW_025409056.1:0-1311 GCF_002201575.2 Neomonachus schauinslandi | reverse complement strand
AGTGTCACCTGGGCGCAGTTTTGCTAGCTGTCCTTGTCACCAGGACCTACTCACCTAGCACAGCCTGCAGCAGAGCCCGGAGCCAGCAGCTTCTCACCTCCTGGCCGCAGGGAAATGTCCGCTGAAGTCACCATTTAACCCATACAGTGGCCTGGGGTCAGTCAGCCAGCTTGTTTTTTAAAATAAAATGTGTAGTCTTAGACTTTAGTAGGTGGTGTTTCTACGACCTGCTAGTTTTTCTCCTTGGAAATGGGTCACCTTCTCCTTCTCAAGGGAATCTGAGGAGGTCTGGGTGTTCGGGGTGGGGGTCTGGGACTGGCTGTGATGGGGTAAGGGAGGGCCGCTCAGGGGTCTCCCCGTTGTAAGGCACACGGAGGCCTCAGTAGGGTTAGGGCATGGGGAGAGGCAGTGCGCTCCCACCCCACCCCCACAAGATACCTGAGGGCAAGGTCACTCTGTGCATCGTTTATTGCGGGAAGGTGTCGACTCTGGCTCCTAGGGGCTCTGCCAGAGCCACAAGCTGAGCCCCAGGCCCAGCAGAGCCCCGTGCACACTGGCTAGGGGTGGGGCGGGGGCCGAGGCTGCCTTGCTGATGGAGGTGCTGGGAGAGGCCAACACACTGCGCCCCTGGAGAGGCTGCTGTGGGCGGAAATTCTCCGTGAGCGGTGCAGGGTTTGAGCCAGGGAGCCCGGCCTGGGGCACAGTCTGGAACTGGGCCACCTGAGGGTTCGGGGCAGAGACAGGTCAAGACGTGGGCTGCCCTCAGCTGCAGAAAGGAGGGAGGGAGGGGGAGGGCCGCATCGCCCAGGGAAGGGGTGGTGGGCGCACCTGTGCGCGCCAGATGGGTACCCTATCCTCTAAGACCATCCAGACATCCGCAGGCTAGCAGCCGGGTGTGGTCAGCGACCCTGAGTAGCGGTGGTAGCAGGAGAGGCCGGAGGCATCCTGTAGCAGCGAGGCCCTCGGGAAGGTGGATGCCAGATTCACCGAGACCCCTGGGCGGGGAAGGGGAGGCGGGACTGGAACGGGCGTCCCTGTGCCCAGCCAGCCCCAGCCTCCAGCACCCCCAGCCCCGGCTGCAACCCCGTGGCTCCTCACCGCACTGGGACACGTTCTTCTGGGCTGACACAAGGGCAGAGAAGTTGGCCTTGTCAGTGTCTTGCTCTTGGGGAGGAGACTCCAAGTGAGAGGGGCTCTGAGTGGACGGGTCTCCAAAGGGGGAACTCTGAGGGGATCTAGGGGAGACTGTAAGAGGCAAGAGGGTAGGCTCCCAGTAGGGGTCAGCTGGGACATCTGCTGGGGGGAAGGTCA
>NW_025409055.1:258066-259000 GCF_002201575.2 Neomonachus schauinslandi | reverse complement strand
ACCACCTATAACAGAGGTCTGCACACATGCTCTGGAAGCATGGAGAGCTGCCCAGTAATTCTGCCCCAGCCTCAAATATTGCAGGGAAAGGCCAAGAAGTTCCATCATACAAAGGCAACTAAAGTGTTGGAAATGTAAGGAGCCCAGACATTACTCTTGTACAAAATGAATGTTTGGTACACATTTCACAAATGAATGTTGCATGAAGAAAGTCATTTAGAGAAGAGCTTCCATTTCCAGGAATGGTGGGCTAGGTAATAACTCGAAATAGCTGAAGTAACTTGAAGAAGAAGATAGCAGATTGGAAGACTTAAATGACTTGAACTAATGGATTTATTTATAGGACATGAATCTAAAATTACAGTATGTATATTTCCTCCAAGCAGAAAAGGGACATTGACAAAAACTGACCACATACTGGGTCATAAAGCAAGCCTAAATAAATTTTAAATGACTGAAATCATTCGGCATATGTTCTCTAAGCAAAATACTAGAAATGACAAGGAGATACTAGGTATCCTTATATGTTTGGATGCCTTTTATTTCTTTTTCTTGTCTGATTGCTTTACCTAGGACTTCTAGTACTATGTTGAATGAAAGTGGTTTGAATGAACATCCTTGTCTTGTTCCTGATTTTAGGGGAAAAGCTCTCAGTTTTTCACCACTGAGTATGATGTTTAGACATCCTCCTATGTTCGGAAATAAATAAATATGCTCCCTGTGGTTTAGAAAAGAACTCAAAATTTAAGATGACATTTTGAACTGAACAATAATAAAACCCCTACATAAAAACCTTAAGGGGGCGCCTGGGTGGCTCAGTTGGTTAAGCGACTGCCTTCGGCTCAGGTCATGATCCTGGAGTCCCGGGATCGAGTCCCGCATCGGGCTCCCTGCTCAGCAGGGGGTCTGCTTCTCCCTCTGACCCTCTTCCCTC
>NW_025409054.1:0-491 GCF_002201575.2 Neomonachus schauinslandi | reverse complement strand
ACAGACCCCCCCAACCCCTGATGACTCTAGGGTGATGCTCGATGTCCTAGGCGAGAGGTGTCTTTGGGGTGTGCTTTTCATCTCTGAAGGACCCTGCTGATGCACACTGTCCACCGGGGCCTAGTACCAAGGTGTCCCATCAATGGGTCCACGTGTGAGCAGAAAAAGCTAGGGGTCCCCAGGAGAAAAACAAACAAACAAACAGTTGGGCTATAGCTTTCCTGACACAAGAGAAGTCATTTTGGGCCCCCAGCTAGTTCCTGTGATCTCTGCCCTTGTGTCTCTACTTTCTGAGCACACATCTTGCAGATCTTCCTAAGAGGTGTCAGAATTAAGAAGAAATGAAAACAAACAAACAAAACAGAACAAAAAAAACTCCAGTAGTTAAAGATTTAAGGGAACAGAGGGAATGCAAAAATGGACAGCTCTACCAGGCCAGGAAACAGTCTATCTAACCACATCAGAGACAATGAATCAATCAGTGGTGAAGC
>NW_025409053.1:0-509 GCF_002201575.2 Neomonachus schauinslandi | reverse complement strand
CCATTTCTTCCAGGTTATCGAATTTGCTGGCATAGAGTTGCTCATAATATGTTCTTATAATTGTTTGTATTTCTTTGGTGTTGGTTGTGATCTCTCCTCTTTCACTCATGAGTATGTTGATGTGGGTCCTTTCTCTTTTCTTTTTGATAAGTCTGGCCAGGGGTTTATCAATCTTGTTAATTCTTTCAAAGAACCAGCTCCTAGTTTGCTGGTTTAATTTGTTCCATTATACCTTCTGCCCCTCTCTCTCTTTCTTCTTCTTCTGGGATCCCAATTATTCTAATGTTGTTTCGTCTTATGGTATCGCTTATCTCTGTTCTACTGTTCTTTTAGTTTCTATTTCATTGATTTCTGCTCTGATCTTTATTATTTCTCTTCTCCTGCTGGGTTTAGGCTTTATTTGCTGTTCTTTCTCCAGCTCCTTTAGGTGTAGGGTTAGGTTGTGTACTTGAGACCTTTCTTGCTTCTTGAGAAAGGCTTGTATTGCTATATACTTTCCTCTCAGGACT
>NW_025409052.1:315814-316000 GCF_002201575.2 Neomonachus schauinslandi | reverse complement strand
GAAAAACCAGAAGGACAGGAGTCCAGGCCATGGTGACACAGACACTGGACCCCACAGTGGGCCGGGCTGCCCCAGGCCTCCTTTTCTCCTCCACCCTCTGCCACAGTAGGGGCTGTCCATGCAAACGGGGTCCACCCACTGACTGCCCAGCCCCTCCCTGAGCCCTGGTGCTGGGGCTCAGCTCAC
>NW_025409052.1:0-232 GCF_002201575.2 Neomonachus schauinslandi | reverse complement strand
TTAGTCACACTGGTTGTCCCTGGGGTTTCCTCGGATGGGGATTCTGCCTCTTGGACATTGTGACTCTGAGGATGACTGGGTGAGCACAGGTTGAGCCTGACTTCTGGATGGATGGAAAAGCCCAGAAACAGCAGAATGTCACACAGTACACCCTCAAAGAGAGGAGATAGCTGTGTGTGTGTGTGTGTGACCAAAAATGAGGCAATGACCCCCCGTGTCTCTTACGTCTTCT
>NW_025409051.1:0-877 GCF_002201575.2 Neomonachus schauinslandi | reverse complement strand
ACTTCCTCAGTGAGCTACCACCTGCACCTTGCATCTAGTGCTGGGGGTGTCTGAGACCCCACTTCACTCACCGTCCTGGTGAGCACAGATCCCACCTCCAGTAACACAGCTCATGAGGTGGAGCTCTAAGCCTCGGGTTTTCCCCAGTTTCTCCCTCCCACCCTATTTTAGTCTCAAAATGCTTGCTTCTAGCCCAGCTCCATTTATGGACTGTTGAAATCCCAGCAGGAACAGGCGGAGCCCGAAGAAGGACCTGTCCTGCCCATAGTTGCCAGGAGGAGCCCTCCTCCCCCAGCCTCTGGAAACCCTTTTAGCAACACTATCTCTTTAAGCCAAGAGCTCAAAGGACCGAGTAGCAGAATGTAATGCTGTGTGCTAACAAAAACTGTTAAACCAATGCATAGTGTGTTTACAAGGGAGGTGATTTTCTTGTGTTGGTCAAAATAAATTAAAACACGTCTTTATGAGGGCATCCTGCACTCCACTGTGTGCAAGCGAGCCACCAAGCCCGTGTGAGCTGCCTTGTTGCCCACTCCCGAGGAGTCCCCTGTCAAGATCGATTCTCTTATTGAAAGGGAGGAGGCTAGCAAGGGTAGGTACTTGGGTGCAGGAAACCAAGAGGAACAAACCCACAAAACCACCGACTGTACAAACTACAAGCCCATTACCCCTATAGGACGGCTGCTGGAGAGGGCCAGGGGCCAGGCTGGATTCCCACTGTGCTAATCTGCGGTGAGGTGCTTCCTCTTCCCTGGTCCACCCTCTCCCCTTCAGAATCCGAAAATCCAAGAGGAACACCAGGCGGAGGTTTGGAGCCTTATTTTCTGTTTATATTCCAGCCACATTCCTAAACCAAAGAAATGCAGCCCAACTGAAT
>NW_025409050.1:0-226 GCF_002201575.2 Neomonachus schauinslandi | reverse complement strand
CTGCTGGGATTTCAATAGTCCATAAAGGGAGCTGGGCTAGAAGCAGGCATTTTGAGACTAAAATAGGGTGGGAGGGAGAAACTGGGGAAAACCCAAGGCTTAGAGCTCCACCTCATGAGCTGTGTTACTTGAGGTGGGATCTGTGCTCACCAGGACGGTGAGTGAAGTGGGGTCGGACGCCCCCAGCACTAGATGCAAGGTGCAGGTGGTAGCTCACTGAGGAAGT
>NW_025409049.1:251865-253000 GCF_002201575.2 Neomonachus schauinslandi | reverse complement strand
AGGAATTCTTTGTATATTTTGGATAACAAAATCCTATATCAGAAGTGGCTTGTTGGGACGCTGAGTAGCTCAGTTGGCCAAGAGTCCCACTTTTGATTTTGGTCAGGTCATGATCTCAGGGTTGTGAGATGGAACCCCCAGTCAGGCTCCGTGCTTAGCAGGGAGTCTGCTTGGGATTCTGTCTCCCTCTCCCTCCTGCCCCTCCCCCTGCTTGCACACACACACCCTCTCTCTTTCAAATAAATAAATAAAATCTTTGAGAAGACAAGCCACTTTTAAAAAATCACTTGACAATGTCCTTCACAGAACAAAAATTTAAAAACTTAAGTCCAGCTTATCAATTATTTCCTGAATGGGTTAGGTCTTTGGTGTCACAGCTGAAATGTTGTCACCTTGCCCAAGGTCACCTGGGTTTTCTCCTGAGTTATCCTCCAGAAAGTTTTGAATTTTAGGTCTATGAGCCATCTTGAGTTAATTCTGTGTCTGGATTCAGTTTGTTTTTCTTAGGATGTCCAGTTGTTCCAACACCATTGTTGAAAACACTGTCTTTGCTCCATTGTTTGCTTTTTTTTCCTGCATCAGAGATTGGTTGACTGTATTCATGTGGGCCTATTGCTGGGTTCTCTTCTGTTCTATTGATGTATGTGGCTCCACACTGTGTGAGTGCTGTAGCGTCCTAGTAAGTCGTGACGTTAGGTAGGCAGTCCTCCTCCCCCTTCCTTCTCCTTCCTTCCCTCCTCCTCCCTCCTTCTCCTCTTACTTCTCCTCCTCCTTCCCCTTCCTTCCCTCTTCCTCTTCTGCTCCTCCCTCCTCTTCTTCCTCCTCCTCCTATCTCCCCCTTCCCCCACTCACCCCACTACCAATCCAGGCCCCCTTTAACACACCCCAGTGCTGTTGTCTCTCCCCTCGAAGGCCTTTCCCCTCTGCCTCTTGCCCATAAGATGCCCTCCAGTGGCCCAGGTAAGATGCCACCAACCAGAGGACTGGCAAGAGGAGGGAGGGAAGGAGGAGAGAGAGAGACAGAGAAGGAGGGAGAGAAGTACAGGGGGGAGGGAAGGAGGAGAGAGGGAGGGAGGGAGGGGGGAGAGAAGTGGAGGGGGGAGGGGAGGAGGGAGAAAAGTGGAGGGGGGAGGGG
>NW_025409049.1:0-235 GCF_002201575.2 Neomonachus schauinslandi | reverse complement strand
CAAATAAAGGGAGTGTTATTGGTCCACTTAAGTGAAAAGTGCAGGACATTACCTTCAGGCATGGCTGGATCCAGGTGCTCAGGTGATGCAGCCGGGATCTTCTGTCTCCTTCATGGTGGAGTGAAACAGGACTCCCCTGAAGAGCTAGCTCTGGGGGATGAGAACGGCCTTCTCTAAAACAGGATGGGGCAGGCATCCACATCATGGACAAGAGGTCCCTCCCTGTCCTGGAAAC
>NW_025409048.1:0-584 GCF_002201575.2 Neomonachus schauinslandi | reverse complement strand
GGCCAGGACCTGCGGGCCACCCTCTGCCCCCACCGCGGCACGCCAGGCCCCGCCCCACCTGCGTTTCTGGAACGTTCTCTGCCCCAGCTCCGTCCAGGGCTAGCTCCCAGGCACCCCCTCAGAGAGGCTCTGACTCGTCCCGAGCTGGCCCCTCCACCCCGCCACCCCGGGGCACCACGCCAGGCCCTGCGCGCTGGCCGCACTGCACACGTGGGTCCCCACTGCCCTCCCTCTGGCAGCACAACGTCAGACACAGGACGAGTCGTCACTCACCCAGACCGCGGACCCCGGCAGATCCCGCCACGGATGCTCCGGGCACCTTCCACACAGGCGAGGGCTCCTCCCAGAAGGGCTGGGGGATAAACGCATCCGGTCTGTTAACAGATCTGCGGCGCGTGAGCCACTGAGCATGCGGCTCCTTCAGCGCGTGGGCTGAACTGTGTCTCTCCCAGCTGCTCACACTTCTCCTTGACCCAGCCCGGAAGGGTGCGATGCTGAACTCCACGCACGTGGCACCTTTAAAGGGCCTCACCTGCGGCCAACATGGACGCTGGAGGATGTCCCAGGAGCAGACTCCGTCTGTC
>NW_025409047.1:196979-198000 GCF_002201575.2 Neomonachus schauinslandi | reverse complement strand
CTGGGATGTGCAGTGGAGCCTGGGCTGGAGGGCTCTGTTGGGGGGGAGGTCAGGGAAGGATGGATATTTGGGGTGGTGTCTTGGGAGGGGGGTCTTCCTGGGCGAGTTGCCATGGCCTTGCTGTTACTGCCAGAGAGCTCAGAACCCCAGGTTTTTCCTGGTATGCCCCAGTCTGAGAGTAGTGTCCCTAACCCCATAGTCTGATGGCAGTGCCCTGTCATGCTAGTCCAAGGGGATTGTTCTCTCCTCCTCTTTCTGAGAGCCATAACCGGGCCCTGCCAGATGGAGGGCAGTGCCATAATTCTACATACCGCTCAGTCAGAAGGCAAAGTCCCAGCCCCACCAGTCTGAGAGCATGCTCTGCTGGCATGCCACCTTGCAGAAGCCGATTGTTCCAAGACTGTCCAAGCCGGTTTTCAGACTATTGGCAGCTGAACCCAGCTATGGTGTATTTACACCGCAGAAGCGACAGACGCTCCATGTTAGGGTTCCCCTCCCTCCCCAGGGAGCCCATCTTTCTCTGTGGTGCCATTCTCCACTCTTGCTGTTAGTCTGCTGACTTGCCACACACCTTTCAGAACCGTCCCCTTCTCAGTGAAGCCCTCCCTGGCAGCCCTGCTGGTGTCTTGGTACTTGCGGCTGCCCGCCAACCTGTGCCCGTCCCTTCTTTGTAGGCTTCAGGAGGATGGGAATGTGTGTCTGTTGTGTTCGCTGCCCAGAACAGAGCCAGTTCGTAGGCACCCTGTAAGCATTGGGTAGGTGGGTGGATGGTGGATGGACAGGTGGACAGGTGGGTGGGTGGATGGAATGATGTGTGGATGGATGGATGGGTAGGTGGGTGGGTGGATGGGCCCATTGATGGATTGGTAGGAGAAGGACTGACTGATGGGTGGATGGATGGACAGGTGGATGGATGGATGAGTGGGTGGGTGGATGGTTGGATGGATGGGTGGGTGGGTGGATGGTAGATGGGTGGATGGATAGATAGATGGATGGATGAGTAGGTAGGTAGATGGATGGG
>NW_025409047.1:100319-111979 GCF_002201575.2 Neomonachus schauinslandi | reverse complement strand
CCATCCATCCACACATCATTCCATCCACCCACCCACCCATCCATCCACCCATCCACCCACCCACTCATCTACCTACCCACCCACTCATCCATCCACCCATCTACCATCCACCCACCCACTCATCCATCCATCCACCCACTCATCCATCCACTCGAACATCCTTCCACCCATCCAATGAACAAATATTTATTAAGAAACCATTATGTGCCAGGCATCATGCTACCCATCTATCCAAATACCACCCAATTTCAACTATTTTTCTTCCTTCATCTTTGCTCATATTTCTGAGGACCAACTATGTGTCAGGCACGTTTCTAAACACTTTGTACGCATTATCTTTTCTTTTCTTTTTTTAGATTTTATTTATTTGAGAGAGAGTGTGCACACAAGCAGGGGGAGGAGTGAGGGAGAGGGAGAAGCAGACTCCCAGCTGAGCGGGGAGTCTGACGTGGGACTCAATCCTAGGACCCTGAGATCACGACCTGAGCTGAAAGCAGATGATTAACTCACTGAGCCACCCAGGGGCCCCCATTCGTATGCATTATCTTATCTAATCTCCTCAAAAATCCTACAGTGGAAGGATAATCATCCTGCCCGTTTCACTGACATGAAAACCAAGGCTCAGAGAGAAGTGACCTGCTCAAGGCCACCCAGTTGGGGTTTGGACCCAGAGCCACCTAACTCCTGTGCAACTCAAACACCTCCCCTTCCATGAAATCCCCCCTGACCGTCCCCATCAACACAGTCTTCCCTCTTGTGCTCCTCTGAATTTGCATTACTGGTAACTCGCTGCCTTCCACCTGGCTGCAAACTCTCAGAGGAAGGCACCACGCTCTGAGCCAGCTTCCTGTGAAAGAAGTGTGAATTGGATTAAGCCACTCCCTGATGTCCCTCCCCAACTCGCCAGGGAAGCCTGGGTGCCATGCATTTTTGGCAGGGTGGGCTGCATCAGGAGAGGAGGTACAGGGTTGGTCCGGTGGAATTGGGTGGGAAGATGGGTGCACTGGGGTGAGCAGGCTGAGCCACGTCAGCCAGTCATCCTACTAAGTGGAGCCCACAAGTCGGGCAGTGCTCCAAGGGCTTACCCCTTGCTCACTTCTGGCCACAACACCAGGAGACAAATGTGACTGTAGTCCACCTCGCAGGTGAGGAAGCTCGAACAAGGAAGAAACCTGACCAAGGCTATGAGGGGAGGCTTGGCTCCGCAGCCCATGTTCTAACCACAACAGTCTCCTCCTACCATTTAAGATAAGCTTGTTTGCTTCCGTGTCCACTGCTAAATGCTCAAGCACGCAGACTATTAACAGGCATTTTCCACAATCTGCTCGAAATGGTGTGAAAACAGTCCCTGCAGAAGCCAGGCCGTTTCTCTGAAATAAAGTCAAGGCTTGCTGGTTTCAGACCGGGGCTACACGCAGAGCTGGTCTGACCGCACTATTCTGTTAAAAATAAAAATAGTCCCTTTTCTTGCTGTAAGAGGCAGGAGCTATAATACACGACACTGAGCTACGCTGATGTCTCCACCCGTCTCTGGGGAGGTGCACAGGGCAGGGGCCCTGGAGCCAGACGTGTCTGGATTCAAATCCCACCTCCTCCAGCGCCTCACCTGCCCGGGCCCAGCAGGTGACGGGGAGATCATCTCCTTACCAGGTTGCCGTGGGGGCGGCGTGGTCAGGGCCCTGGGCACTGAGCCCGGCATATCCACCTGGCTGTTGTGAACACCAGGTGCGCAGGAACGTGCCCAGGACAGAGGTCCAACCAACAGCCCAGTCCTGGGGTCTCCCTCAGAAACGTGGAGCCTGGGAGGGGCTAGGTGTGGGGAGGGGGCCAACTCTTCCCCTGAGAAGGTTCCCCAGGAGGCCCACCCTGTCTGGGGAGCCTGCTGCATCTTTCCCCAGCCTCCCCACCTGTCCCCGCAGCAAACAACTGGACGGAACCGCCCTGGGTGGGGGGTGGAGGCAGGAGACTGGGTCCTCCCCAGATGTGGGGGGGGCAAGGCAGGCCCAGCAGCACCCGGCTCCTTTCTTACCCCCACCCCAAACCCCCTCCCCCACCGACCACCCATCTCCACCTTGCAGACCGGGCCGTCCCCCGGCCTCCCAGTGTCCCCATCTCCCAACAGGCGCTTTGTAACGCCCCCTATTCTAAGACGAAGCTCGCTGATTGAACACAACCGAACACACACTTGCTCCTTAAACATCCATTTAAGGCTGTGGCCATGCCTTAGAAAGAGAGGAAGGAGGGAGGGGTGGTGTGTCCCTGCACCCCCAGCTGATGACCTCGCTTCCTGCCTCCCTGAGCAAAGAGAAGAATAGGAAGAGAACCCCGGAGTTCCCGCCCTGTCTGCTGCCCTGGAACCGGCTCTGACGCTGGGGTCTCACCCCTGCCCCGCACTCGAGGACGTGCTCCTTCCCCCACACCTGTGCCCCTCCTGTCTCAGAAATGGCCTGTGGCCTTGCCTCAGTTGGCCGTGCTGACCTGCGCTTCCCCCATTCTCGGCGAGCGGGTGCCCCCCCCGGGGACACTGGACACTGTGGGGAGGGGGTGTCACCAGCATCGTGGGTGGAGGCTAGGGGTGCTGTTGGCCACCCTGCACCACGCACACGGCGGCCCGAGCTGGGAGACGGCCCAGACGGGGAACCAGCCAGCCGACGCCTCCCTCCCCGCAGAGCAGCTCGCTTGCGGGGTCTGACTTCTCCCCACCTGCCCCCCACTCAACTGACCTCATCGGGCCACCTGCACCCTGCGAGCAGGCGGCAGGACTGCACGAGGACTGACCTCACAGAAGGAGAGACCAGGGATGTGTGCGCACAGAGGAAAGGCCGTCCACAAGCCAGGAAGAATGTTCCCGCCAAAACCCAGCCCTGCCGGGACCTCGACCCTGGTCTTCCAGGCTCCAGAGCCGTGAGACAATGAACTTCTGTTGTGCACGCCGCCTGGCCCATGGCGGTCTGTGACGGCAGCCTGAGCGGACGCCCACAGCTCCCCAATGGGTCTCCAGCACAGACTCCCCCAACCAGCTTTCTAGCCATGCTGCCAATGCACTGGGCACACGCTGCCCCAGGACCTTGGCACCTGCTGGGCCTGGAGCATTTCCTGCCACACCTGCATGTCCTGCCCTCACTTCCATCTTCACTTACAAGTCGGTCTCTCCCCGAGGCCTTGTCTGGGCACCGAGCACGACACCGGTGCCTCCCGCTGACGCTGTCCTTCCCCGCCTTAGTTTGCTCCTTAGTGTTTCTCAGTATCGAGGAGTCCGTATAGTTTGCCTAATGGGGTCAGCGGACAAACAGGCTCCAGAGCCTGGGAACGTGCTCAGTTATATGCTGAAGAGAATCAGCTGACCCGGGGCTGAGGACCCAGCCTGCCTGAGAGATGGTGTCTACCGGGACTGTCCGTGCCCCCGACTCCTGGACCGCCATCCCGCAGAGACACTTCTGTGAATGTGAGCGGCGGACACGGCAAGAGTCACACACAAACATCTAAGGTGCGCCGCAGTGTGGGGAAGCCGGCCTTCAGATTCCTTCCCTCTTTTAATACACCTGGCAGCTCACAAACCCGGCATGACCGCAGCCCCAGGCGACCAGTCCAGACAAGGCAGCCCACCCCACGGCCAAGGCCTCTCCCCTGCACTCGACCCCGTGCTCGGCACCCCCGTGTCCCCCGCCTCCCGCCACGCGGCCCCCCACCCAGTCAGGCCCGGCAGCCAGGCCCCACTTCTAACCAGGGCCTCACAGCTCTGCTCCGTGAGGACCCACTGCTCGCCTGACACCTCGACACCAGGCACGGGGCCAGGCCCTGGGCCGGCATTTTAAGGAATGAAGATACTTAGCTTATTTACTGAAGAATAAAACGCCAACCGCTGAGGCCTCTGAGCCCTCTGGGGAGACCCCCGTGGCAGGTGCACATCAGACCCGACCTGACCCAGGGGCCAGGCAGGTGGGCCTGGGGGGCGGGGCTGCTGGGGGCCCCCTGGCCCCTTCTCCGCAGTCTTTCGGGTCCAGCCCCTGATACGGGGACCTCGGGCTCCCGGGACACACATCTGACGTGGATTGGGGTGAGAAAACACTCCCACATGTGGGCTGTGCAAGAACTCTCGCGAGGACAGCCGCTTTGGCAGACGCCCAGGCGCCACCTAGACCTCTCGGGCAGGTCCCGGCTTGATGCAGTCACCCGGCTCCCACGAGGCGACGTCGCCCACACGGAGCCCGGGCGGTAGCGGGCGGGCTGCCCGCCGCTGATGCGTTGTCCGGCCGCCCGCCCGCATAGATGCCGCCCCCCGCAGCTCCAACCGCAGCGGCATGAGGGCCCCTGGGGCAGTTGCGTCTCTGAGGGAGGGGTTCCCTGGATCCCAGCAGCGGTCTAGGGGCACCAAACCCGCCCAGCAGACCCGCGAGGCCACAGGGAGAAGGCATTTATCAAGTTTGGGTCCCAGCGTCTACCTCCTGGATTTCTTCTGGGAACTCATCTCTTCCCCATGCTCAGGGTCCTGCGGTTTAGATGGGATTGACCCAGTTCCAGGGATGAAATAAAGCTGATGCGTGGAGGAGGGGGAGACACAGAGGGCCAGGCTGCCTGTTCAAGCCTCACCTGAAGCCCGACAGCCACTGGATCCTGCAGGCCCAGGTGCTTCCCAGGCCACATTCACACTGAAGTGTCCTCAGACTAAAAACCTCCTTCCATCCGTTCCGGCCACCGGCCACGACCCCGGGGAGGCTGCCCTCGTGGTCGGCTGCTCAGCGCCCCGGATCTGGTCTTCCTCCCTTCCTGCCGTGGGATCCGCGTCCCTGCAGACCTCTCAGTCACCTCACTCAACAGTGTCCTTCATGTTGACACACATTTTAAATGAAATACATTTGCTTCTTAAACAGATGATTTATCATCACCCAAAATAGGAAGCCTGTATCGTTTGTCCAAAACATCAGTCAGTAGAGAAGAAACGCGGCGCAGGGCTATGGAAGTGCCACCTGCCACGGGTCCTGAGCCGGGAAGGGCCCGTGCGCATCTGAAAGGGGGACCGGCGAGGTTAGTCTTCTTGGTACCATCAGAAAGGGGACGGAGGATGGCCGGGGGGACGGCTCCTCACACGGCGCCCAGACAGCGTGGGCTTAATCATCGTGACTGAAATTGTCCCTCGCCAGCCGTGCTCCCCAGTGTGAGCCCCACGGGGCAGGAACCTGCATCCCAATCACTTACGTATCCTGACTTGGCATCAGGAGCATAGCAGGTGCTCACGAAACACATGGAGAAATGAGATCTTGCCTTCATTCGAGGAAGGGGAGACCCCCGGCTTGGAGAGGTCGGGTCTGTGAGAGCGAACGCCAGGGCAGGAAGGGCCTGTGGCCTCACACGTGGGCAGAGGGGAGTTTGCCTGCCGGAGAGACCACCCCCCGCCTCCCCCCTTCTCTACACATGTCCTGAGGTCCCAGCATGTGCGGCACACGTCACAGATGATCCAGGAGGGGTCTGCAGTGGCCTGTGGGTGTGAGAGCCACCTCCAGAAGACCAGCTGCTGTCAGACACGTGATGTGGGGCCACGCAGAGATCATGCATGGCTGACACCAGCCGGTCACCATGCAGAGTGTTGGGGAGACTGTCTCGATCCTGGCCATCCTGCACGGAGTTCCAGTAAAGGAAATCCCAAGTCACGAGGGAGATCCAAGGACCCCTCTCACCTCTCCTTCAGCACCTGGCTGCCTTCCCTTTGGGGGGAAGCAGAACCGTGGTCCTAAGACCCTGGAATGTCTCCGTGGGACACAGGATAGGGAAACATCTAGAGACTTATTTTTGTCGAGTTTCTAGCCAACGAAAGATAAACTGTCCTTTCAGAAAGTAGGGCCTTTGAAATATGCAGATTGCGGAGCTGAATTGTAAATGCAATCACTTAGCCCCGCACCTCCCAAGCCCGGGATCACCGCCTGCATGAATTATTCCTAGAAGTGCGGCTGCGGATTTGCAGACGCACGTCTCCGCATGGAACCAGGCCTGGTGAGGTCCACTTGCCACCCTGAGAGCCAAGAGAGGTGTTCCTCACAGGGTGGAGTGTCCTTGCACCTCCTTCTCCCAAACACAAGGGGCCAGGTCTGCGGGAGCTAAGCCCTGTGTCCGGGAAGTGGCCTCGGCCGCCCTGACTCATCCGTGGTTGGACGGGGCCTGCAGGCCGAGAAGCAGAGGCAAAGAGGAGGGAGAAAAGCAAAACCAAACGCTCTCCACCCTCCCAGAGTGAGGGAGGCTGCGCCCAGTGCTGGGCACGCGGCAGCTGGAAGGGGACGGAAAGGACAGTTCCCGCCAAACGGCCCGCAGCCCTGCCCTGGCATCGGTGAGAGGCTAGGCTCCAGGAGGATGCACTAGTTTCTCACTCACGGTAGCAAATCAGCACAGCACAGGAGGGACGCGGACCCAGGGGCGAAAGGCCAGCCAAGTACCCGCCGCCGCCGTGGTGAAGCCAGACCTGCCAGGACCCTCGAGGACTCACAGACACACCACGCTCTCTTTCCAGCCATGGCCAGTGAGACCAGCATGCAGGATGGGGAGGCTCACAAAGCAGATCCGGGAGGATGAGGACCAGTGAGCTCAAGCTCAAGAGGCCCCCGGACCCAGCGGGAAGCCGGCGGTGGGACTAAAACCAGCGAACAGGAAAGCTCTCTGGTGGAA
The DNA here is from genome assembly GCF_002201575.2 of Neomonachus schauinslandi. Taxonomy (NCBI): domain Eukaryota; kingdom Metazoa; phylum Chordata; class Mammalia; order Carnivora; family Phocidae; genus Neomonachus; species Neomonachus schauinslandi. Next base: position 105,325 of record NW_025409047.1, on the reverse strand, counting down.
CGCACACTCCCGAACACGTGGAATATCTTGGAGCATTTCCCACACGGACCTGCTTCTGTGCACAGAAAAGCCCGGAACCTCTCTCCAGAAACCAGCACCTTCTCAACATGCGGGGCTCCCAGGGCAGGTGCACTGGGCAGGCACCCCGCGGGGGCGAGGGGTGTCTGGCGGCCCCAGGAATCCTTGGACGCTCTCAGACCCCAGTCACCCTCTTCCGCAGGCTCTCAGGGTCCGATTTACCCCTCCTTTTATGATGCAAACAGTATGCGCTGGGGGCGTGAGACCCCCTCGCTGTCCTCACGCGGCTTCGGCTCCGAGCCCGCCGCGCACCGTTCACAGCGTGCGGACGGTCTCTGGACAGCCTCCCCGGTTCCGCTTCTCAGCCGTGATGCCTGCCAATCGGTAAAGCATACACCACGGTGGGAGACGGCGGGACATCGACATGCGTCTCTGTTGGCAAACGCTGGGTCAGAATCCGGCATCTCCGCCTCACCTCTCTGCAGCTCAACTAGGGTTTCATTATGAAAACTCAGCATGCTCAGATTGTCGGTAGGATTTGGGCCTCCTGCTCAGAAATCGGAGACCCCGCTGCCGTGGACACACACCCCTTAGCGCCTGACCCCCCCCCCCCCGCGCCCCTCCAGGGACAGGTGGCCTCTCAGGACACAGTCTGCCACAGACCGGGCTTCCCGAGGAGGAGCCACAGTCCTGGAAGGGGCCACACGCCGGACAGGATTTTTGGCAAAAGAAGGACACAGGGTTGAATAACACTGACTCCCACCATGAGAAGTGTTCCCTTTTATCTCCATCTCCTGATCTCTGCAAGGAGAGAGTCTGGGTTTCCTGCTCATATATCCCTACAGGTGCCTTTCCCTCGAGAGTCTCCCTTTGCACAAAGAGAGAGCGGCCTTGGGCTCAGAGCCCCGGGGCGACCGCAGCGCCCAGCTGGACTCGAACAGAACCCACGTCTTGTCTTCATCAGTCTGGTCACCTCCTGCTTGTGGGTGTGGTGCTGATTTGCAGTTCTCTTCTTAAATAAATTCACTATAAGCAAAAGCAATGAATTCTTCAGAGAAAGATCCGCTCACTTGCTCATTCGGCAAATACTCGTGGAGCGCTAATAACATGCACGGTACGGCCCAGGACCCTGGGTGTTAGGGCTGCGCACAAAGCAGACAAACCCCCACCCTCAGATGAATCACAGGGCGGGCGTCGTGCACAAATACGGGAAAGACGGCCCAGTCACACCCGGATTTCGGAAGCTCGAGAGGGAGCAGAGTTGGAATCACCTCTGTCCCAGGGGAGGGCGAGTGGCTGGCGGGGGCTGCCCGCACCCTGGGAGGCCTTAGGTCCCACCAGACCCTCTGTGATTTCAACTTGGCCGTTGGACAACTGTAGAAATGCAGGTCATCTGTGAAGGAAATGCTGCCTTTACCGCGGCCACCACTCACTCCCTCCACGGCCTCCGGAAGCCGTGCTGTCCCGCGGGCTCTGGGCTTTGCTGCCTGTACACCGGACCTAGGCTTCGCCCTCTGACCGCACAGGTTTGGGCAGGGGTGGGTCGAGGTAGCGGGGTTAACGTGAGTGCACTCTGAGTTTTAGAAAGTACCTCCCTCTACAGCGGCCAGCCACCCACAGCGGAAATCTCGCCATCCGCGGCCCCTAAAGAACGGGTCCGCAGGGGCGAAAGGAGCAGGGCGGCCAGGTTCTCCTCTGCGGGGGAGACCGCGTCCTGGCCGCGCACGAGCCCTGTTAGCAGGTGACGCCTCACCAGCCCAGGGGCAGAACCACGGAGCCACCCGCTTTGCCTGGCTGTGGCTCAGCTCTGAAAGAGGAGCGCACGCGGAGTTCTCGGCCGCCCTCCCCACCCCCAGGACTGGCCGCGTTCCTAAGGGCAGAGGGCTTGCAGACCAGGCAGCCGAATGGGGACGCTTCCCTCCCCCTTCTTCTCACGGAGCTAGAGGCTCTCAAACCGGCGCTCGCGAGACGCCCTGCGCCAGCCACGCACGTGCACGCACACACACGCATGCACGCGCACACACGCGCGTGCACACGTATGCACACGCACACATGCACACGCGCGCACACACGTGCACACACACACCCGTGGAGGCTGTACTTTATGTGCAACTTAACATATTCAGAAGGATGATTTCTGGCTATAAACATTTTTTTCTTGCCTTGAGCACTGAATTTAGAAGCAAACTCTCGTGTACATACAGGATGTGACTATATCGCATTTCCTTAAACAACATCTTCTCCCAGGTCCTGTGACTCTGGATCTACACACACCGTGCACTAGGTCTTTGCTGAGGTCAGTCAGGCATTGCAGAGAAAGGGCACTGGACAGGCTGAAGAGAGGGTGTGGAAGAGCGTCCTGCTTCCGGACACCCCTGCCTCCCCCCAGCTGCTGTAAGCCAGGAGAGACATTTCCAGGAAGCACTCAAGGCCGAGGAAATATCAGTGACGTTTCCCTTCGTTTGGATGTCTTCCCTCCTTTTTGCACTTGGTGGAGACCCCGGGGATTTTTTCTCAGCCGGACAGGCGGTCACGGGAAGTGCTCCTGCCCTTCAGCGCCCTGCCACACAGAAGCCTGCACCAGGCTAGAGGGCTCAGCACTGCTTTCAAACGGCTCCTTGTGAACGAATGTCCACTCACTCCTGTCCTGTCCCTCCTTAGGGACCAACCCGAGGTGTGGGAGAGACTGGCTCTTGTCGTTTCCAGGAGCAAACACAAGTGACTCCTAGGTGGGACACGGTGCTGGGTACACGGCCTAGAAGTGGGGAGCAGGACCCTCATCCGAGAGGAGCAGGGAGGAGGAGGGAGGGAGGGAGAGAAAGACAGAGGCCAAGACACAGAGAGAGACAGAGAGACAGGGACATGCAGAGAGACAGAGGAGAGGGATGGGGCAGAGAGATGGGGACACACTTGGAGAAAGAGGTGGGTGAAGGAAGGGGAGAGGCCGGGTGGGCAAGGGGCTGACACTGGCTCTCCTGAAACCCTTCCCTACATCCTGCTAGTGTCAGGAGAGTGAGTCGGAGGTCCTGGCCTGCTCTGCCACCAAGGAGCCTGGCTCCCTCTCACCTGGAAGGGTGAGGTGAGTTGCAGCTCAAGGCACTGAGCCGGCCGTCAGGATGTTACACAACCCGATGTGCTGCCAATGTTTTTATATAACCCTCCGGTTCTCCCCATAAAACAGACCATAACACCCTGGCAAATACACTTCAATAAAGCTAGGTGCTATTACCAGGGCACACAGCTTCCAAGAGACGAATCACCCGGCCAAGTGGCAGTTGGACTAAACTTTTCTCCCCTCGTGGCTTCGGCTGCACAGGACAGATCAGAAAAGCCACAGAGCTCACTCAGGAAAGGCGCGTCTGGAGGAGACAGGAGCTGGGGGTGGGGGGCGAGGGGCGCCTAGTGTGTCAGAGGATGCTCTGCTCCCTCCCAGACAGGGAGTAAGGCTGTGGACAGTACCCTCATTCGCGGTGTCACCACGCCTCTGGGTCTCAAGCTGCTGCTTCCTCCCGCAGGAAGCCCCAAGGAGACCCCCATACTGGCAGGGAGCACGCAGACCCCCCCACACACACAGTGCAGTCCAGCTCCCAGACACCTCCGCCCAGAGCCTGTTACTGATGCTTCCTTCCTGAGGAGCTTTGCTGGGGCTGCCAATGCAGAAACCAGAATAGCACAGAACAGAAGGAAAAAGCCCACTAATGAGGTAAACACACAAACTTTTCTCCTTCTTCCTTGTACCTCGGCACAGAGAGAACCCAGGAAGCAGCACGCACTTCATTCCGTCTGCTGCATCCCAAAGTGGAAAAATACCCGTTCCTCCCAGCTGCGGCCACTGGCCCTGACCCTTGCGAGGGGCCCACACCTTCGGGGAAGAAACAAGGAGCCCATCCCCAGGAGCCGGGCTTGCTGTGGAAGCTCCCGAGGACCGTGGGCTCCCATGCACCACAGCCCAGGTCCCTCTGTGGGGTTAACACCTGCCAAGCCCCTGCTGGACCCCTGACTCAATCTGTCCAGGAGTCACCAGCTGGCCTCACACTCGTCGCACAGCAACACTTTCTGGAGGGAGCCCTGAGCATCCCCAGGACAGGAGTCTGAACAGGCCGAGGGGTCCCAGGGAGGCACCTTTCCCCACCAGCACTCAAGACACCACATCAACAACCTCTGAAGGACAGCACTGCCCTCCCTCCGTCTCCACATCCTCCAGGAGGGAGAGGGGTGACTCCAGGAGAAGACCCCCACCCCCACAGCTCCTAGAAAAGCAGAACGTGCCCGCTCACTCTTGGACCCAGGCACTGCCTGCTCTTAAAGCAAGTCCTAGACCCTCTTAAGAAGTTCTTTCAAGTTCTCTCAGGGAATAAGTCGGAGACATTGCATGTGTGGTTGGGGGGTTGGTTCTCAAGTGTCCACCGGGGGAGTGAACGAATGAGCCGTCATCCAGGACAATGCTCTCTGCTAAAGGGACCCCTTCTCTTTCTTATCTGCCTCCTACCCAGTCTCCACCCGAAGTAACACAGAAGGAGTTTGATCCCAGCCTCTGTTGGCCATCAGGCCCTGGGGTCAGCCAGGGTTCTGTGTCCCGAGCGCGGTGTGCCAGCCCCCCTGTCCAGCCCCTTTGTTCCCAGCGGGACGCTGCCTCGGCTCACCATTCAGCTGGTTGTAGACCACCTCCTCCAGGTGGTCCAGGCGCTGCAGGATGGCTTCGCGGTCCACCAGCGCGCCCACCTTGGCGTGCCTGCTCCGCACCCGGCGGTCGGCGCTGCGCACGATCTGCACCAGCCCCTCCGAGCGGTCCTGCAGGCGGCAGTACACGGAGAAGAGGATGATGCCCACGAACACCAGGATGTTGACCGTCAGCAAAGTTTTGATCTTCCTGGCCACCGCCATGAACGCGGCTGGAAGCTGGGGGCTGCCTCACCCGCGGGGCATCCCCGTGGGCCCAGCGGCCACAGGAGCCTCCGCCCGGCCCGCCGCTTCGGGGACCATGAGCC
>NW_025409047.1:0-319 GCF_002201575.2 Neomonachus schauinslandi | reverse complement strand
GGTGTGGAGGGGGTAGAGGGGAGGGGTGCCGGTGTGGAGGGGGTAGAGGGGAGGGGTGCCGGTGTGGAGGCGGGTGCTGCTTTGCATGCAGGGGAGGGTGCTCCGTCTCGGTTGATGTTCTGGATCAGCAGGCTCTGCCGGCAGGTGTGTGTCTGCAGGTTCCGGGCAGTCCCGCGGGCACTTTTCCGAACCTCGTCTTTCCGGGCCGTTCTCTGCAGGTAGCCTGGTCCTTGTCACCTTGCTCTGCTGTCCCAGATAGAGGTCAGCCTGGCCAGGGCGGGGTGTGCGCCAGGCGCACCAGGGTCACGTGCCCTTCCCC
>NW_025409046.1:0-1009 GCF_002201575.2 Neomonachus schauinslandi | reverse complement strand
GGTTACAGAACAGAAGAGTGATTCATAATGTTTTTCAATTTTTTATATCTTCTTATTGCCCATCACCAAATTACCCCATCTTCCCACCCACCTCCCTTTCCACAACCCTCAGTTTGTTTCCCAGAGTCAAGAGTCTCATTTGGTTTGTCTCCCTCTGTGGTTTCTTCCCATTTATTGAAGAGACTATACTTTTTTTTCCCTGTATACCATTTCTTCTTCTCTTAATAATATTTCAGATAAAATAGCTCTAATACATGCTTGGTTACTGTATTGATCGGCTATCCCCGTGTAACAAACAACTCCAAAGATTACTGACTTAAAATAGCAATCATTTATTTACTCATGATTCTGTGTGTCAGCATTTTGGGGTGGCCTTAGCTAAACAGTTCTATTGCTAATCTATTCATGTGGCCTCGAAGAACTCACAGAGATGGTATCTGGTTAGGCTGGGATGGCCTTGTGCACATGTCTGGCATTTGGTGCTGTCTGTAGGTTAGTACTGGCTGTCACCTAGGGACTGAGAGTGAGTGGGTCCCATGTTTTAGCAGACTATCTCAAGATTATTCACATGGGTGTGGCTCCAAGTTTCCCAAGAGTATCAAGCAGGTGCATTCCTCTGCACAAACACTTCTCAAGTATCTGCTTATATTATGCTTGCTGATGCCCCATTGGCCGAAGCAGGTCACAAGAAGTAACATATGTTATGTCTTATTGTTTTAGCCACTTCAACTTGGATACTCTTATTTAGAGTGCTTATTCCCATTTTCAGAGAAAATTTATCTCAGTGAGGTAGGCATTAAAACAGAGTTCTATTCTTTTTCACTGTTCTAACGAAAGCTGGAGAAAACTGTGTAGTTAAAACTTTTTGTTTTCTTGGTTAGGAATAAAGGATAACACATCAACTGAGCAACTGAGTACAAAAAGTAACAGGGTTAACGGCATCACATTTAAAGTAAAATTGCCAAAACATTGACTTCCAGTTTACTAACTTGTTGAGTTAGTTATGGCA
>NW_025409045.1:86638-87000 GCF_002201575.2 Neomonachus schauinslandi | reverse complement strand
CTGTTGAACCCAGAGACTATTCCTGAATATCTAGAATTTCCATTGTCTTCATAAATGCTCAGCCACTATTTTCCATTTGAAAAAAAAAAATCATTTCTGGATTGGAAAACCTTTGAGAATATAATTCACCAGTGTGCCTGCTCCTAAAGTCATGTTTTTCTCAATTCTGGTCAGTTCTACTCTAATCCAAAGTTGAAACTTATCATGCAAGAAATATTTTGAGAAAGAAGGTGCAAATAAGAGTTGGAAAGTAGAATTGGTTAATGTGGGAGCACTAGAATATATAAATAGGTATTCAGTACATCAAATGCAGGTAATCAGATTTGAATTCTTAAGCAGTTTCTAGCCCATCCATCATAGGT
>NW_025409045.1:0-618 GCF_002201575.2 Neomonachus schauinslandi | reverse complement strand
CAAGAAAGTGAAACACTTTTTCAACATTCTTAAGACCGCTAGAGTATTTGTTCACATTGAAACTTTACAGATTGCATACAGAGATGTAGTTAAATCTTTGTTCAAGATTGAAAAGTGCCCCTGAAAAATTTAGTCTATCTGAAAGTTTTGCAAAAGTTAGTTTTAGGTACAAGCACCTCTTAAAACAAGGAGCACATCTTTAAGTACAACAGTGATAAACTATAAGTGAGGCAGTTAAATGTAAGGGGAGAGCTTAGTAGAATGGCATGAAGTCTGGCTTTAGGCAGAGAATATTTAGCATCTGACAGAAATGTAGAAAGATGGGTAAGATGTGAGAAGATCCATCAAGTACATCACTTAGGGTTTTGAAGAGTGAGAGCCAACACAACAGGGATCGTTAATGCACTCGCTCAGCAGAAGAATCATTTTGCTCCAAGCAAAGAACTGATACTTCGAGTGGAGTTCCATTAAAGAGAAATGGCAGTGTAATAGACAATGTGTTATAGACACTGGATCTCATTATAGAGATGAGAAAATCTTTTTTGAAAGCAATATCAAAATCAGAAAGGAAGTGATGAGAAATTAAAGGAATTGGAATGTGATTTATGGTAAGTTACA
>NW_025409044.1:0-55888 GCF_002201575.2 Neomonachus schauinslandi | reverse complement strand
TAACAATATTGGTTCTTCCAATCTATGAGCAGAGAATGTTTTTCCATTTCTTTGTGTCTTCCACAGGTTCATTCAGAAGTGATCTCTAGTTTTCAGAGTACAGATCCTTTTACCTCTTTGGTTAGGTTTAAGTTTATGTATCTTACGGTTTAGGGTGCAATTCTAACTGTGATCAATTCCTTGAATTTTCTTTCTGCTACTTCATTGCTGGCGAACAGCATACAACAGACATATGTGCATTGATTTTATATCTTGCTAGCTCGATATGAACATCACACTGAGGTGTGACTGGAAGTCGGAGGAAGCTCACCCTCAGGGTTGCCCTCCTTTAGCATCAGGGCAGATATCAGGTCTCCGTACTGCCATCATAGTGCTCCTAACATCTCCAGGACGATAACCCTAAACCTAGCCTGGATGTGACCCTCACCGCCCAGGCCTCAACCCTGCTTCTGATTGCACAAAGGGGTTTGGACACCTGCCCAATGCCGGAGGAATCAGGCAGGAACCTAGAATGAAACTGTGCCCCTTGGACCCAGCGGATGTTGCTGGCAAGCATGATTGGAGCGAAACCCTGTGCATCCCCCTCAGGCCACACTGGAAGCCGGGGCTTCAACCTACAGCTGGCTCTCAACTCACTCCTCACGGCAGGTCTCCACACTGCCCTCATCTAGGTCACATTATTCCCCGGATCGCCACCCTAAGCCTCGGCATTTTGTTGGCCCTAAACACGTGCCAAATGCCAAGTCCGAGGAAGGAGGGGATTGGGTATTGAAGACTGGCGCGGGACGAATCAGCCAAGAACAGAAGGAACCAGTGCCACCTACAACCCACCGGCATACTGCTGGAGGGCACAAGGAGAGGTAAAAGTGGATTTCAAGGTAACGTCTTCTTTGCTGAAGCTAGAGGCATTTTTCAAAAACTATGTGCGGATGCATGAGGAAAGTGCTGGATATTTAACTCTACAAACAAAACTGGACAGAAACCGTCTTCCAGCTAACATCAACATTCCTGAGGAGAGAAGCATTTCCAAAGTGTGTGCGTGTGTGTGTGTGTTTGTGTGTATGCGTGCGCAAGCGCGTGTGTGTGTTGGTGTCTTTGAAAGCCTAGGGTAAGTGCCATAGACTTAACTCCTAGAAACAGGGTCCGGGGAGAAACCATGCCATGTGAAATGCCTGGATATGGCTGGAAAGCATAATTCCAAGCGAAATCCCCAAACACTTGCAAACACTGCGACAATCCCTGGCAGTTTGAATGTGGAGAGGCCTATTTTTCTCGTTTAGTGCTCTGAATATATCATGCCAGTCCTTTCTGGCTTGCCAGGTCTCTGTGGATAGGTCTGTTGCCAATCTAATGTTTCTACCATTGTAGGTTACAGATCTCTTCTTCTGAGCTGCTTTCAGGATTTTCTCTTTGTCTCTGAGACTCGTAAGTTTTGTTATTAGATGTTGGGGTGTTGACCTATTTTTATTGATTTTGAGCAGGGTTCTCTGTGCCTCCTGGATTTTGATGCCTGTTTCCTTCCCCAAATTAGGGAAGTTCTCTGCTATAATTTGCTCCATTATACCTTCTGCCCCTCTCTCTCTTTCTTCTTCTTCTGGGATCCCAATTATTCTAATGTTGTTTCGTCTTATGGTATCGCTTATCTCTCGAATTCTGCTCTTGTGATCCAGTAGTTGCTTATCTCTCTTTTTCTCAGCTTCTTTATTTTCCATCATTGGTCTTCTATATCACTGATTCTCTCTTCTGCCTCATTTATCCTAGCAGTTAGCACCCCCATTTTTGATTGCACCTCATTAATAGCCTTTTTGATTTTGACTTGGTTAGATTTTAGTTCTTTTATTTCTCCAGAAAGGGTTTCTCTAATAACTTCCATGTTTTTTTCAAGCCCAGCTAGTATCTTTAAAATCATGATTCTGAACTCTAGGTCCGACAGTGTACCAATGCCTGTACTGAGTAGGTCCCTGGCAGTCAGTACTACCTCTTGTTCTTTTTGTTGAGGTGACTTTTTTCCATCTTGTCATTTTGTCCAGAGGAGAATAGATGAATGAGAGAACAAAATGCTAACAGGGTAACAACGTCCCCAGAAAATATACTCTAAACAAATCAGAAAAGACCTGAAGCCGGGGGGAAAGAAAGGGAAAGAAAGAAAAAAGAAAAAGAAAAAAAAAAAAGAAAAAAAAAAAGAAAAAGATAAAAACAAACAAAAACGGAAAAAAACAAAACAAAAAAACAAATGATCAAATATGATCAGGCTGGTGCATAGATCAGTGCCACACACTAGATTTTGGGTGTATTTTGGTCTGTTAGAAGAAAGTACCTCCCAAGCTTTTAAAGACAGAAAAACTTATATATTGGGGCACCTGGGTGGCTCAGTCATTAAGCATCTGCCTTCGGCTCAGGTCATGATCCCAGGGTCCTGGGATGGAGCCCTGTGTTGGGCTCCCCGCTCAGGGGAGAGTCTGCTTCTCTCTCTCCCACTCCCCCATTTGTGTTCCCTCTCTCACTGTGTCTCTCTCTGTCAAATAAATGAATAAAATCTTAAAAAAAAGAAAAGAAAAAGAAAAACTTATATATGTACAAAAATAAGGGTTGATATGATGAAGGGATGGAATATGACTATAAAGATGAAAATTATAAAAAATTTTATAACAGGAATTAATAAGAAGTTGTTTGAAAAAAGAAAGAGGATTTAAAAAAAAAAGGGAGAGAATGTGTTCAGGAAGGAGACTAGAACAAAGCCATACACTAGAGACTTAGGGTATATTTTGATCTGTTAGAAGAAACTGTATCTCAAAATTTTAAAGAGAGAACAACTTATATATATATGCCAAAAATAAGGGTAACTACTATGAAGGGATAGAATATGACTCTAAAAATGAAAAATAAAAACGTTTTTTAAGAAAGGGATTGATAAGATGTTGGTTAAAAAAGGGAAAAAGAAAAATTCAAAAAAAAACAGTTAAAAAAAATTAACTTTGAAAGACTAAAGAATCATGGTAAAAAAGCCATGGATTCTATGTGCAGTATTCCCCTAGCGCTGGAGTTCTGCCGTTCTCATTGATCGGTAAACTTGGTCTTGGCTGGCTGTTCTCACTGATCTTCTGGGGGAGGGGCCTGTTGCCATGGTTCCCAGAGGTCTTTACCGGAGGCGGAATTGCCCCGCCCTTGCCGGTCCAGGCTAAGTAATCTGCTCAGGTTTGCTCTCCAGAGCTTTTGTTCCCTGCAAGCTTTCCGTACAGCCTTGGAGGCCGAGAGTGAAAATGGTGGACTCCCAATCTCCACCCCGGAGGAGCCAAGAACTCTGGGCCCCGCTCCTCAGTGAGCCCCCAGAGAAAAGCAGTCAGTCACTCCCGTCTCCCCAGTCTCTGGCTGCACTCCGTGCTCACCCGGCCTGTGACCGAGCGTTTCTATCTCTGGCACCCAAGTCGTGTGGAGTCTCCAAACCCAGCAGATCCCTGCGACGCGCTCCTGCACCACTCCTCTCCGGTGGGAGGAAGGGGAGTCTCCCCAGATCTGCTGCTTGTTGGGTCCCTGCTGGAGGAGCAGGGGCCAGACTGTGCCACAGATCACAGTTTATGGCAACCCCGAGCTGAGAGCCCGCGCCTGGGCTCCACCTCTGCAGCCGGCCTCCCGCTCCGATACCTGGGAGCTCTGCCGCACTCAGGCACCCCCGGTCTTTCTGTGACCCCGAGGGTCCTGAGACCACACTGTCCCACGAGGGTTCCACCCCCCGCTTAGCCACTGGAGCGACGTCCCTCAGCGGAGCCGACTTCTAAAAGTTCCGATTTTGAGCTCTGCGGCTCTATCACTTGCCAGGAGCGGCTGATGGAGGCCCCCTCCCCCCGCCGTCTATCTTCCCGAATATCGTGTCAGATTCACTTCTCCGCACGTCCTACCTTCCAGAAAGTGGTCGCTTTTCTGTTTAGAGAGTTGCTGCTATTCTTTTCTTCAATCTCCTGTTGAGTTCGTAGGTGTTCAGAATGTTTTGGTAACTATGTAGCTGAATTCCTGGGACCCGATGAAATTTAGGTCTCCTACTCCTCTGACATCTTGCTCCTCCTCCTCATGTTGTTCCTCTTGACACAGACACCTCTAGGTGCATGGCCGGTGCAAAAAAAAAAAAAAAGGCATTATGTCAGTTTCATTGATCAGCAGAAGTGATGGCTCAACAGTAAAGTAAACTTGATACTATCTGAGTCAAAAGCTTGAGTACTTTCCTGCCTCATTAATGCAAGGGTAGTTGGCATGATAATAATCACAGCTAATAATGGTTAAGGACTTACCCTGAGTCAGGATTCTCTCTCTCTGCTGAAGATTTCATATAGACTATCTGATTTAATAATTTCTGTTTTTCAGAATAAGAAACTGAGGTTTAAAGCTATTAAGTTTTTTATGGCTAGCAAGTGGCTAAGTTGGGATTTGAACCCAGGCCATCTAGCTCCACAATACTGTGCCCTTAGCTATTATAATATCCAGCATCAGCAACACAAAATTAATGTGCATATATTTTCAATTATATTTTAAAAGGGTGACTTTGTGTTTGGGGTCATTCTACTTACAAAATCCATTGAGCTAGATATTAACTGAGGATACATAAAAACTAATGAACTCTGAAAAACATAAAACATGAGCAACATGACATCACTGCAACAGATATAATAGCAAATTGCTTTCTTGTGAACATATTTTGCTGACAAATCATGAGCTAATAATCACCTGAACTCAGAAGTGCCTTCTTTCCTTTAGACATACACACACACACACCCCAAGTTGCTTGTTTGTGCCACCAGCAGGAACCCAGGAACTACCATGGACAAAAGATGATAAAGCACTTCATAAGCAGCCCAGATCAATGAGAAAAGCAAATGTCTGTAGTCAGAGACCAATAGTAATGTAGTTATCAATCACCAAAATATCCAGAATGGGAGTGAATGTGGCAAAGACAGCATATTTGTATCAGATTGTGCAAAAAGCCAAAATGGGAGCCACTGGAAGAAGGAAAATTGCTCCATGGGAAAAACTGCTTCAGACTGGGACCTGAGTCTAGGTCTCCCAATTGACAAAATGGCAATGAGAAAACCTTGTCCAACACGGATGATAGGTCCAGGCATCTTAGGGGTGTGGGTAAGAACAAATAAAGTACTGAGGACTAACCAATTTGGAAGAGGGCAGGAGCCATGGTTTTCATGTTTTTTGGGCTCTCCATAGAGGAAACAGTGGGAAGGCAGATGTTAATCTCAGTCCCCTCTAGCCCTCATCCCCATTTGCCCTACTCTGGCTTGCTCCGCTACTCCAGAACAGTGGTTAAGAGCACAGATGCTGGAGCCAGACTGCCTGGGTTCAAATATTAGCCCTTTTTACTTGCAGTAGGAACTCCAGCTATTCCTCAAACTCTCTGTACCTCAGTTTCCTTATCTATAAAGTGGGGGATAACAACAGCATCTCTTTGGTAATGTTGCTGGGAGTATTAAATGAATTAACACATATTAAGAACTTAGAACAATGTGTGGCACCTAGTAAGCCCTCACTGAAGCTTAGCTATTACTATAATTATCTCTACTCCTTTCTTTCTTTCTTTCTTTTGAGATAGAGTACATGAGAGTGATGATGGTGGGTGAGCAGGGGTAGAGGAGAGGGAGAGAGAGAGAATCTTAAGCAGGCTCCATGCTCAGCATGGAGCTCGACACAGGGCTTGATATGATCCTGAGATCATGACCTGAGCTGAAATCAAGAGTCAGGGGCTTAGATGACTGAACCACCCAAACACCCCTCTCTGCCCCTCTCTTAATCCAGACTTTGCTATTACCTGCTTTTCCCTGTGGCTTTTCTTTTTTTCTTTCTTTTTTATTTGTTTCAAGTTTTTATTAAATTCTAGTTAATATAGTTAATGTTGGTTTCAGGAGTAGAATTTAGTGATTTATCACTTACATACAACACCCAGTGCTCATCACAAGTGCCCTCCTTAATACCCATCACCCATTTGGCCCATTCCCCACCCACCTTCCCTCCATCAACCCTCAGTTTGTTCTCTTATGGTTTGCCTCCCTCTTTTTTTTTTATCCTTCCCGTATGTTCATCTGTTTTGTTTCTTAAATTCCACATGTAAATGAAATCATATGGTATTTGTCTTTCTCTGACTTATTTCACTTAGCCTAATAAGCTCTAGCTCCATCCACATCACTGCAAGTGGCAAGATTTCATTCTTTTTCATGGCCAAGTAATATTCCATTGTGTTTATATACCACATCTTCGTTATCTGTTCATCAGTCTCAATGGACATTTGAGCTCTTTCCATAATTTAGCTATTGTTGATAATGCTGCTATAAACATCAGGGTGCATGTGCCCCTTTGAATCAGTGTTTTTGTATCCTTTGGTAAATATCTAATAGTGCAGTTGCTGGGTCATAGGATAGTTGTATTTTTAACTTTTTGAGGAAACTTCATACTGTTTTCCAGAGAGGCTGCACCAGTTTGCATCCCCACCAACAGCTCAAGAGTGTTCCCCTTTCTCCACATTCTCACCAACATCTGTTCTTTCCTGTATTGTTAATTTTAGCCCTTCTGACAGGTAAGAGGTTGTATCTCATCATAGGTTTGATTTGTATTTCCCTGACGATGAGTGATGTTGAGCATCTTTTCATGTGTCTGTTAGCCATTTTTATGTCTTCTTTGGAAAACTGTCTATTCAGGTCTTCTCTCCATTTCTTAACTGGATTACTTGTTTTGGGGGTGTTGAGTTTGTTAAGTTCTTTATAGATTTTGGATACTCCCCATGGCTTTTCTTTCTTTTTTTTAATTTAAGTTCAGTTAACGAAATAGAGTATATCATTAGCTTCAGGTGTAGTGTTCAGTAATTCATCACTTGCATATAACACCCTGTGCTCATCATATCACGTGTCCTCCTTAATGTCCATCACCCAGTTACCCTAGCCCCCCACCCATCTCCCCTTCTGCAACCCTAGTTTGTTTCCCAGAGTCAAGAGTCTCTCATGGTTTGTCTCCCTCTCTGATTTTTTCCCATTCAGTTTTCCCTTCCTTCCCCTGTGGTCCTCCGCAGTATTCCTTATGTTCCACATATGAATGAAACCATATGATAATTGTCTTTCTCTGCTCGACCTATTTCATTTAGCATAATCCCCGCCAGTTCTATCCATGTCGATGCAAATTGTAGGTATTCATCCTTTCCGATGGCTGAGTAATATTCCATTGTATATATGGACCACATCTTCTTTATGCATTCATCTGTTGAAGGACATCTCAGCTCCTTCCACAGTTTGGCTATTGTGCACATTGCTGCTATGAACATTAGGGTGCTATGAACATTGGGGTGCCCCTTTGTTTCACTACATCTGTATCTTTGGGATAAATACCCAGTAGTGCAGTTGCTGGGTCATAGGGTAGCTCTATTTTTAACGTCTTGAGGAACCTCCATACTGTTTTCCAGAGTAGCTGTACCAGCTTGCATTCCCACCAACAATGTAAGAGGGTTCCCCCTTCTCCACATCCTCACCAACATTTGTTCTTTCCTGTCTTGTTAATTTTAGTCACTCTAACTGGTGTAAGGTTGTATCTCAGTGTGGTTTTGATTTGTATTTCCCTGATGACAAATGATGTGGAGCATTTTTTCATCTGTCCATTGGCAATTTGTATGCAAACAAACTAGATTTTATTTTTATTTTTTATTCTTATTTTTTTAAGTTTTTGATGTAGTGTTCGATGATTCATTAGTTGCATATAACAACCAGTACTCATCACAACATGTGCCCTCCTTAATACCCATCACCTGGCTACCCCATCACTTCACCCCCCTCCCCTCTGAAACCCTCAGTTTGTTTCCTGAAGTCCAGAGTCTCTCATGATTTATCTCCCTCTCTGATTTACCCCTCTTCAGTTTTCCCTCCCTTCCCCTCTAGTCCTCCATGCTATTCCTTATGTTCCACATATGAGTGAAACCATATAATTGTCTTTCTCTGCTTGACTTATATCACTTAGCATAATCCCCTCCAGTTCTATCCATGTCGATGCAAATGGTGGGTATTAACAAAGACTGTAATAAGAGATGAAGAAGGACACTATTTCATAATTAAAGGGTCTATCAAAAGAAGATCTAACAATTTTAGATATTTATGCTCCCAACATGGGAGCAGCCTATTATATAAACCAATTAATAACCAAAGTAAAGAAACATATTGATAATAACACATTAATAGTAGGGGACTTTAGCACCCCACTCACAGGAATGGACAGATCATCTAAGCAGAAGATCAACAAAGAAACAAGGGCTTCCAATGACACATTGGACCAGATGGACTTCACAGATATATACAGAACATTCCATCCTAAAACAACAGAATACTCATTCTTCTAGAGTGCACATGGAAGTTTCTCCAGAACAGATCACATACTGACTCACAACTCAGGTCTCAATAGATACCAAAAGACTGAGAGTATTCCCTGCATATTTTTAGGCTACAATGCTTTGAAACTTGAACTCAATCATAAGCGGAAATTTGGAAGGAACTCAAACACTTGGAGGTTAAAGAGCATCCTACTAAAGAATGCATGGGTCAACCAGGAAATTAAAGAATTTTAAAAATTCATGGAAACTAATGAGAATGAAAACGCATCTGTTCAAAACTTTTGCGATACAGCAAAGGCGGTCCTAAGAGGGAAGTACACTGCAATACAAGCCTCTCTCAAAAAGTTAGAAAAATCCCCGTGGCTTTTCAATTCAAGACCTTCTCAGTCATTGTTTCTGTAGCATAAACCTGACATAAACCTTTATTTCACAATAAAGTCAAATTCCTTGCCCCAGAATAAGATGCCCCATGACCTGAACAGTACCACCTCTCCTGTCTCACCCCTTTCATTCTTTGTTCCTGTCATTCAGCATCTATGCCTTTGAATGGGCTGTTCCCTTTGGGCACACTTATCCTCATTCCCTGAGGCCTGCCTGATTCCTGGCTAACTCTTGTGCTTTCTTCATTCCTCAGCTCAGACATCACATTCCCTAGAAAGCCACTCCATTCCTGACCTCCTCTGGCCCCAAACTAACAACTAGGCTGGGTTAGATGGACCCTAGATTAGATGTGTGCTCCCATAGGATCCCAGTTTTCCTTATATCTTGGCACTGATTACACTGCCTTTTGGTTGTCTGTTTGCCTATTACCCCCACAAAGACAATCCATACTTTGTGGAACACAAACTGTGATTTTTATCTTTGATCTAGTGTCCCCCAAAATGTACCATCTCCTGTCCTCCATTTTGCCTTCTGCCCTGGAGGCTGACCTGGAAGGACCACTATTGTAGGATTCCTTGCCCTCTGGCTCCTGGTTGGTTTGGGCCAATGGAGAGGCCCCAGCAGAAGACTGGAGGGCAGGGAGTGAGGTCCTGGTGTTTGTCCCTGGCTCCCTCCTTAGGAGATGGCTTCAGGCTGGCTGTACCTCTCCCTAAAGTTCACAGTCCTCTTCCGGTCCTCTTCTTCCTCCTCAAACTATCTGGTGTGAAGAGTCCGTTTATTTTGCTTCCAATCAAGTATAGAATAATACTTTTATGAAATACAATTGAAATTAATTATTTCAATTAAAAAGAAAAATTAAAAAGCCATGACTTGCAAAATATGATTAGATTTTTATTACTAGACAAAGTCATAAAGTTATATTTAAAAAATATAATTGGAAGAAACATGGGGAAAAAGGATTACAAAACTTATACCTATTGTTCATTGGGAGTCTGCATACAGGTAATTAACAGAGAATTGCTACTACATGCATAGTTTTTATTCTGTAATAGTATCTAAACCAAAAATTAGGAAGGATATAATAACGGTCCATGTTAAATGTTCACACAACTTTGAAATAAGAATGTGAATATCAATTTTAAGTTTTTAATATGACAAACATCTAGCTTTTTGCTTGTTAATTTATCTAATTTAGGTTGGATTGACAACATTGAAACTGACAAGACACGATATGTATATAAACTGTTTCAATGTTATTGTTTTTTTAAATTACACCATAGAGAAATCAATCTGAAAAATGTATGTTGACAGGAATGGAATAAGAGATTTTAAGCAATCTCAGTAGGCTCAGGCTATTCATTTTTTATCTCTATATGAAATGAGGCAAATGATGCTATGTTTCAAAAGTCATCAATTCTTTATCAATAGCAAACATGAACAATTTATCCCATTAAGTTATAGTTCTGGATCTATTAATTTCTTATGCATGGCTCTTCTTTTGATAAAAAATAAAACTGAAAATGTTCTATCAAATTTGTAAGATGTTTGGTGTTAACCTTTTACATTTATGAAATATGAGGATTTTACCAACTTCATTGGTAATTGTTAATACAATGTACTATCCCAATTTGTAGAAACTCTGTTCTTCCAAGCTAGTATTCCTTCCTTCCATGAAACTATTAGGATCACTAACAATACTCGAGATACCAAACAAAAAAATCAGGTCTGGCTGATCAATTCACAACCTGCAAAGTTTGGAACCAAACTGGTGTCTTATTTTGCAGAAACACTAAGACTTCATTCTGTAGTTCAAACACTCTTTTTTTGAGAAAGAGAGACAGAGACAGAGAGTGCGTACATGTGTGTGAGAGCAGTGGAGGAGGGGCAGAAGGGGACAGAGCACGGAGCCTGATGCAGGGCTCAATCACACAACCCTGAGATCATGACCTGAACCAAAATCACGAGTCAGATGCTTAACTGACTGAGCCACTCAGGTGCCCTGTAGTTCAAACATTCTTGAAAGAATTTTCCCTTAGCTAACCATCATACTTTAGCATATAATTATGGTTGTTCATGATCAGCTTATCACATAATAAGGAAAATAATCTCAAATTGAAAGCATCAACTAGTCTTTAAGGAATTAAGTTTTTACTATGTCACCTAGCTAGAGTTTGGTGAACTTTACTAATTTACTTATTTCATTTTATTTATTTATTTATTTATTTACTTAAATAAATAATTTTATTATAACAATTAAATGAAGGCAAACAAATCACTGTTCTATATGAGAAGAAACAAAATATTAGCTGTTTAACTTTCTCTAGGTAGAATAAAAGCATTTTGACAAATGCCTACACCAACCACACAATATTTATTCACCTATCTATCTATCTATCTATCTATCTATCATCTATCTATGGGGAGGAGAAGCATGACTTTCTCAAGGAAGGGAGCAGCATGTTGATTTACATTCTGGCACAAGCTTTTTAATCTGAATGAATACTCCAGAATGTTTTCTCATTTTCTCGTCATTTCTGCTGCATCATCAGAGCATATTCCTACACAAAAGTTAAGTTTCTTTTTTTTTTGTAAAGATTTTATTTATTTATTTGAGAGAGAGTGAGCGAGAGAGAGAGCACAAGCTGGAGGAGGAGCAAAGGAAGAGGGAGAAGCAGGCACCCTGTGGAACAGGGAGCACGACGTGGGGCCCAATCCCAGGACACTGGGATTGTGACCTGAGCTGAAGACAGACGCTTAACTGACTGAGCCACCCAGGTGCCCCAAAAGTTAAGTTTCATATTATATATCTGCTGACACTAATCACACACTTTGATATTATGGCAATGTCAAATTGCTATAAAATTTTCAAAGCATGTACTTTTTTAAATTGCCATACATATCTCCTCATAAACTAATAGTGTACAGACCTGCACAGTTCTTCAAATCACATTTTGAGTAACACTGCATATTCTGTCCGAGTCTAACTTCCAGTAATCACTTCCTCCCTTCAGCTCTTCAAGCCTAGGTGTGGTAACAGCATGGCTGCTCTAGATTACTGCATTGTTCCGTGTGATTTCCCCACAACTACACCTTTATAAATTTTTATTTTGTTAATAAACTTTCTCCTTCAATTATCCTAATCTAAGAGTGCCATCTATTTTTCTCTTGGGAATGTTTTCCTAATATAGTACTCTGCCCAAGACAGAGAAGATGGATGATACAAGTTTATTAAATAAATTAAATAAATGACCAGATACTGCTTAGGAGAAATAAGGTAATGTTTTGCAGGAAGTTCTGAAAAGGTCAGGGCCAAGGGCACAACATGAACTGTGTCTCTTCCTGAGATGGTCCCTCTAGCTCTGGGGTCCTCAGCCAGAGCCATCGCTAGCTCATACTGTGCCTTTGTGTGAATTAGGAGAAGGTGCAGATTCTGGAAGGAAGCAGCCCCCAAAACACAGGGCTTGAAGCATTGAGGATGGGCTGGCTTTCAGCTCCCAAAAACCAAGCTTTCTTCACTTGAACAAAGCAAAATCTTTCTCTTTTTAAAGTTTTTATTTTAATTCCTGTTAATTAACATACGGTGTTATACTAGTTTCAGGTGTATGATATGTTTCTTAATTTGTATCTTTCTTTTTCTTTTCCCTTTGCTTTTTTGTTTCTTAAATTGAACATTTGAGTGAAATCACATGGTATTTGTCTTTCTCTGACTGACTTATTTCACTTAGCATAATACCGTCTACCTCCATCCACGTGGTTGCAAATGGCAAGATTTCATTCTTTCTATGGCTGAATAATATTCTATTGTAGATAGCGCTTCTATAAACATTGGGGTATGTGTATCCCCTTGAATTAATATTTTGTATTCTTTGGGTGAAGACCTAGTAGTGCGATTACTGGGTAGTTCTATTTTTAACTTTTTGAGCAACCTCCATATTGTCTTCCACAGTGGCTGCACCAGTTTGAATCAACAGTGCAAGAGTGTTCCCCCTTCTCTACATCCTTGCCAATACCTGTTTTTTCTTGTGTTGTTGTGATTTTAGCCATTCTGACAAGTGCGAGGTGATATCTCATTGTAGCTGTGTTTTACATTTCCTTGATGATGTGATGTTGAGCATCTTTCTGTCTGTTGGCCATCTGGATGTCTTCTTTGGAGAAATGTCTGTTCATATCTTCTGCCCACTTTTTTAACTGGATTATTTGTTTTTTGGGTGTTGAGTTTAATAAGTTCTTTATATATTTTGGGTCCTAACCCTTTATTAGATATGTCATTTGCAAATATCTTCTCCCATTCCATAGGTTGCCTTTTAGTTTTCTTGAGTTTCCTTTGCTGTGCAGAAGCTTTTTATTTTGATGTAGTCCCAATAGTTTATTTTTGCTTTTGTTTCCCTTGCCTCAGGAGACATATCTAGAAAAATGTTGCTGTGGCCCATGTCAGAGATGTTACTGCCTGTGTTCTCTTCTAGGATCAAAACACAAAATCTTAATGCAGCTGGTCTAGCCTAGGCTGAGCAAGCCAGCAGGTCACTCCATCTTAGAAATGTGACCAATTAAGCATGGTTCTCTGAGAGCACTTATTACAGCTCAGATTTTGTGGAAATGTGATATTTTTCTTGGCAGGGTGATCCTTTTCACACGTTTCCTCCTTAGTTTCCTGAATGTGGGAGGAGAGTCCTTGCAGGCTTAATTCAAATAGGTAGCATTATAATCCAACTGGGCCACAGGATCTCTCAGGGCATATGCTTGTAGATATAACTGTGTTGCCCCTAAGAGGCCTTTACATCCCCACACTGCATTGTTTGTGACTGAAAGTAGCCCCAGGGAGTGGGATGTAGTGGTATTATGAACTAGCTCTTTCTGGCTAGAACTGGGTGCCACTCACAGAGAGGGTGCACTTATCCCTGGGGTGGGTTGGGAAGCAGGAAAGAAATCGTTCAAGGAGCAGTGTAAGGGAACCGAACAATTCATCAGTGTCTTATACTTTCAGTACTTCCTCTTGTAGAGAAATAATTTTGTTTGACATGAATTCCCATAATGCCTGACACACCCATATGCAAGTGAGCCCAAACCTGTCCCAGAGCCTGGTGAGAATGAGCTGAAGGTTTGAACTCACTTCTACCTTCAGCACCATTCCTTGTTCCCACCTGAGTAGACTTTCCCCCATGAATGTGTTGGTGGGGAGCTAGGGAAGAGTTCAGGAATTTGCATTAAATTTATTCCATAATTCTCAAGTGGGAGAAGGAAAGTTGTTTAAGGGGAACCAGTTTCCTGTCTTGGCTAGAAGCTTTACACATTTTTTTTTTTAAGATTTCATTTATTTATTTGACAGAGAGAGACACAGCTAGAGAAGGAACATGAGCAGGGGGAGAGGGAGAGGGAGAAGCAGACTCCCCGCTGAGCAAGGAGCCCAGTGTGGGACCCGATTCCAGAACCCTGGGATTGTGACCTGAGCCGAAGGCAGACGTTTAACGACTGAGCCACCCAGGCGCCCCAAAGCTTGACACATCTTAACCTCTCCTCTTATTTCTTAATCTCCCAAACAGAGCAGTCAGCTGTTGGTTGGTGGTGATGACAGTGATAGCGATAATTATTCTGTGATCAAACCAAAAGTGGTGAAATTGGGAGGACCTGGGAAAGGGGATCAGGAAGTCTGGGGACAGGTATTGCTTTATCCTTGCAGAGTTGGAGTCAATATAGAGACACTCTTTTACGTGGCCACCAACATCATCACTAGAGAGTAAGACTCAGTGATTTAGAAACTGAAGAAATCTCAGAGATTTCTCTTTGTTTTAAAGATTAGGACCCTTAAGTTCAATGAAATTTATTATTGCTAAAGATTACTCAGGAAATGATGAAACCAGATTCAGAACCCAGGTCTTGTGGCTATTAGTCCAGTGTGATTTCTGCTATGCTATGCTGCTTCTCAAAGTAGCTTTCTTATAATTCACTCATCCATTTAGTCATCAAATATATTACTGTGCCTTGAACAGTGATATGTAGCTAGGACCACATGCAGTGAACAAAGCAGACATTGTACTCATGGAGCTTAAGTGTAGTGAGAAGACATATTAAAAATAATTATTAACATTTTTAAAAAGATTTATTTATTTAAGAGAGAGAGAGAGCGATTGAGAGAGTGAGCATGGCGGGGAGGAGCAGAGGGAGAGGGAGAAAAAGTCTTAAGCAGACTACATGCCAAGTGTGGAGCCCAACCTGGGGTTTGATCTCACAACCCTGAGATCATTAACTGAGCCAAAACCAAGAGTTGGACGCTTAACCAACTATGCCACCCAAGTGCCCCTAAACAAATAATTATTATAAGGTGATGAATGCCAAGAAGAATTAGAGGATGCTATTAAAGCTTATAAATGCAGGCCTTACTTAGCATGGGTGGCAGAGATGGTGGTTAGATCTTGGCTGCTCTTCCCTGAGGAAGTGACCTTAAGCTAAGACTTGAAGAATGAGTAGAGGATAGTGAGGTGAAGGGCCCAGGATATGGGAAAAGAAATCCCAGCAGACATGTACATAGGTCCTAAGGCAGTACAGAGATGGAGCTTTTAAATGACTGAAAGCAGACTCATGACCTAGTGTGTAATTAGTCAGAGAGAGAGAGGGATGTAGAATGGTTTAGGAAGGTAGGCAGAGTTTGACATTTCAGAGCCTTGCAAGCCATGATCAGAATTCTAGACTTTAACCTGAGGATAATGGGAAACCAGCGAAGGGCTTTAAACATAGAAGTGTTATGATCATACTTGTAAGGGATCACTGAGAAGACTGCACTGGTGGGGAGCAAAAGTGGATCCAAGGAATTGCTTAGGAGACTATTACAACACCTCAGGTGAGAGAAGATGGCTGCTTGGACCAAGGCAGACATAGTGAATGTAGAGAAAAGTGAAGAAGACATCTAAAGATATTGAGAAGATAGGCCCACAGAATTTGGCACTAAATGGATGTGAAAAATGAGGAAGAGGGGAAGTATTAAGAGTTTGGACACAGGGTGCCTGGGTGGTGTTGCTTGAGCATCAGACTCTTGGTTTTGGCTCAGGTCATGATCTCATGGGTTATGGGATCAAGCCCCATGACAGGTTCCACACTTAGCAAGGAGTCCGCTTGAAGAGTCTCGCCCTCTGCCCCTCCCCACACACACGTGTGCACTCTCTCTGTGTCCTCTCGCTCTCTCTAAAATAAACAAGTAAATCGTTAAAAAAAAAAGAGTTTGGACACATTAAGTTTTAGGGGCCTGAGAGACAAAGGGGAGAAGATACAGAGAAGGCACTTGTGTATACAAGACTACAGTGCAGAAAAAAAGTCTGCCTTAGAAATAGAAACTTGGGGATAAGCTTATAGAGACCATAACTGGAACCCTGGAAGAGATCATTGAGGAAGAAAGAATAGGCCAAGGAGAAAAGAGACAAATAAAGGAAATAATCAAAGGGTTTATTCCATTGCAAGAAATAACATACACCTAAGAACATATAACAACTTTATTTTTGAGATCTGTGCTCGTTATTAATCTATTGTTTCTCAGTTTCAAATCCACCCTTCAATACTCTGCTTGGGGTATTGTGCTACGGACCATATTTCTCTTTGCCTACAAGGCAGTAGGGGTTGCTTGAAGGAGACCAAAAGGCTGGAGAAAGGAAAAGGGGCTTGTTCTTTTCTTGTTTTTTCTTCCTGTTCCTGTCAGCATTACCCCAGCAGCAGTCCTCCATCCTGGTGGTGGCAGTTGGTCTCAAGAGCAGCAAACAAGTCCACTTGTGGTATGTATATACTCTCAAACCCAGTCTTGCCACATCCCCTCAAAGACATCAGCCTTGCTGCCCCCAAATACCAATATCTTCCTCACCATGCTTACCTAAAGATCATTTTCTCTGAGCCTGGCTCCTCATCATGTTGCTCATTTATCCATCCAAGAGTATAGTAGAAACTTGGTCAAATGCCTGCACCCTAACTTCAAGAAATGTGAGTTCCGACTCCTACGCTGAAGAGGTGGGATTCATAATGTGAGAACTGAGAACTGCAAAAACACTCAGCACGAATACGACATTCAATCCCCTGCACTAAGAGACTTGACCAAAATTTTACATGGTTTCTAGCAGCCTAGTGGCTGCATCCCTAGGACAACCCAGCCCCCTCTTGAGTTCCTGTCTGGAAAAGCTCAGGGCTGTCAAAGGAATTTCCTGTCTATACTAGCCAACACTTGAAGGTCTCTGATCTCCCTTTCCTAGCGAATTTATTAAAAAGACTTGCAATTGTGAATCCTTCCTCTGTCCCTTCAAGATGCACGTGTATCTCCTGCAATTCAGGAGTGTCTTTCTCAAGGACCTGAAAGCCATTCCTTTAAAAAGTCATCATCAGGAGAGATAGGGCCTCTGTCTCCCAGTCTATATGGGAGGAGAGAATCCTAACTTCCACAATTGCCAGTGAAGAGACACAGCTCTTCTAATCACATTTATGCTGAACAACCCTTTATAATTTTTCACGTGAGTCCCTTGCTCTCTCCCTCTCCCTATTACTTCATTCTCCCTTTAAAATGCCCAGTCAACTCTGCACAAATAGGAATGGAGCTCAGTATTTTCCCCGGCTGTCAGCAGTTACTTAATAAAATCTGTTTAACTAATGTCTAGCTGTATTTACATTTGACATAACCTTCCCAAATATAGAGAGAGGATTTATTTTTTTTTTAAAGATTTTTATTTATTTATTTGAGAGAGAGAGAGAAACCACATGAGAGGGGGGAGGGTCAGAGGGTGAAGCAGACTCCCTGCCAAGCAGGGAGCCCGATGCGGGACTCGATCCAGGGACTCCAGGATCATGACCTGAGCCGAAGGCAGTCACTTAACCAACTGAGCCACCCAGGCGCCCCTAGAGAGAGGATTTAAAGCATAATTGCAATGAATATGGCAAATATCAAAAACAGGGTTTGGTTACTCTTCATTTTTGTAATTACTTGCCTCTTGCCTCTTTCCAGGAAAGATGTAAGGAATCATATTAAATGGTATAATCCAATAAAAGTTATAAAATAAGGCTAAAAAGGAAAAATAAAAAGTCCTAAGAGGGAGGGAGTGTATTGGTTAAGATACAGGCTAAGCTGATATAACAAAGAGACACCAAAATACAATGTTTAAACTAGAAACGTTATTTCTGTCTTATATAATAGGAGATACTTTCAAGAGCTGGATGAGTAGCTCCTGCATCATTAACATGTAGCTTCTATCACTGAGTCCAAGTTGGATGCTCTGATCTTAGCATCCCCTCTAGAGGGAAATGGGGAGTGGGGGTGAGGAAGTAGTAGAGTACCTGTCCCATCCTTTAAGAGTAAGACTTGGAAGTGGCATACATCCTTCCAGGCACACCCTGTTGTCCATAACTAGGTTATTTGGCCACACTGATCTGGGCGGAAAGTTGGAAAGGCAGTCTCTAGTTAGGTGGCCGTGTGTCCAACTAAAACTCTTATTTTGAAAGAGGGGAATGAATGGGGTTGGGGTGGTAGAACAGCTAATAGTATGTCACAGAAGGAACATGAATATCCCAAAATAAGAAATCTGCCAGCATTTGCAACCCTCTATCATTGGGTGTGTTCTGCTGCACACAATGTAAGCTGGATGTGCCAGAGTGAATGCCTCCAGAAACAGCCCATAACCAATAATGAATGAGGAGCTGGTGAATAAATACACCAGCTTCCTCCCGCATAGTTGGGATAACTTTGAGGCATATTCTATAATGTTCCCAGAGTACCCTGGAGGGGGTGGGGCTACAGTAGCCCACATGGTAGCCTGTTTTCCTTCCATGTCTCATTGCCCCAATTCTCTATTAGCACTTCCTGGGATCCCCTTCAAAATAAATTGCCTGCACTGGAATCTTTGTCTCAGAGTTTACTTCTGGGAAGAACCTAAGACCAACTCTGGACTTCCTAGAATCTAGAGGGAAACTAAAAAACATAACTGTTATATTTAGAAAGTAAAAACCAAGGACACCTGGGTGGCTCAGTTGGTTGAACGTCTGCCTTCAGCTCAGGTCATGATCTCAGGGTCCTGGGTCCTGGGTCCTGGAATTGAGCCCCGCGTAGTTGGGCTCCCTGCTCAGCAGGGAGCCAGCTTCTCCCTTTCCTCCCCAGTCGTGCTCTCTCTCGCTATTTCTGTCTCTCTCTGTCTTTCTCTCTCTCTCTCTCAAATAAATGAATAAAATCTTTAAAAAGGAAAAAAAAAGAAAGTAGAAAACAAATCAGTCCCTCAATCAAGACAAAATATTTCTCCCTGCTTGGCCCCTCTCTCCCATTCCCCCCCGACCACCACCACCAAAAAAGCACTACTTACCATCCTATTTTCACACTGTCTGGTCTTTTGCCATGTTCATGTTTACACTGCCTTCAGGCCTAAAAGTTCCTTGACACTTTATTCCCTTTAGAGCTAGCAAACTGTCTTGCACAAAGTTGAAACTAAGTAAGTGTTTGAATAACAAAACTACGAATCCTGTCAAACACAAAAAGAACCCCAGACACAGGGGACATGACTGACCACACGTTCCATGGAGAGTGAGCAGGGAAGCCAGAACTGGCTCCCAGATCTCCTGACCACTCTTCTGGTTTTCTTTTCTTTTTTTTTTTTAAAGATTTTATTTTATTTATTTGACAGAGAGAGAGACAGCTAGAGAGGGAACACAAGCAGGGGGAGTGGGAGAGGGAGAAGCAGGCTCCTGGCCGAGCAGGGAGCCCAATGCGGGGCTCAATCCCAGGACCCTGGGATCATGACCTGAGCTGAAGGCAGACGCTTAACGACTGAGCCACTCAGGTGCCCCAGCTCCTCTGGTTTTCTACCACAAACACTCAATCTTCTCCCAGGTTTCCTTTTCCTCATCCCTGTGTGGAGCCCAAGGCTTTCAGCAGGAGAAACATGTTTGTAAATGTTAAAAATATACCTGGGGTCCTGAGTGAGCTAGGGCCTCTTCTCCTTGGTCCTTCAGGTCTTGAAAGACTGTGCTTGTTGCTACTTAATTTTTCATCTTGCAAGATGACACCTAATTGTAACCAAGAAGACAACTATAGATTCCAGGCATTTTGGCGATTCCAAGTCCTAGCATAATTGATTACAGCAAACCCCAAACATAGAATCAGGTCTGTGTTTCCATAAATTCCTCCTGGAAATAGCACCAGCTTGAAACACTGGTTTTTGGCAGGGTGAGGTCTCAGTTCACCCAGAAGTTACTCTGCAGAGAGGACGAAAGGCTTAACAGAAGACCTGACAATGAGCACTCAAGGCACAAAAAGCCTTCATTCACCTTAGTCTGGGGAGGAAGAATTCATCCAAAGAAGGAAAAAACAAAAGTGTCAGTTGAACTGATTGTGTCAGCTTCTGAGCTGCCTCTGTGCCAGGTGTCTTTTTGTGATCAAAAAAACAACAGCCACATGTTTGCTGACCCTTTAAAATTTCTTTGCCAAATCTTTCTCTGATTTACCTCTCTCTACCTTAAATATCTATAAATCAATTTAAAATTATTTCATTACATAAATAACATGTTCAATGAAAATATTTCAGAGAATATAAATAAGCAGAAAGAAAACTGAAATTGCTTGAAAAGTCATCACCGAGAAATAACCATTGTTAACATTTTGGTGTATCCTTCCATATCTATACACAACTTCATTTCAATGGCTGCATGTTATTCCATTGTTTGGATATACCAAACTTACAGCATATCCAGTTCTAAGACACTTGGTCCTTTCTTGTCTTTTACTACTATAAAAAGAGGTGGAATAAATATTTTAATGAAATCTTTGTTTTTTATTTCATCAATAAATAGCTCTAAAAGGTAAAGATTTTCATTTAAAAGATAAAACAGTAATAAAAATACTATTGTCACACCTAAAAAATTAAGTAATAATTCCATAGTATAATCAAATATTTAATGTTTAGATTTCTCTGATTGCCTTATCAATGTTTGATGTTTTTAGTTACATTCCCTCAGTTTTGGTAACTAAATCTTGATATACATGCTTAATTAGTTCTTTAGGATAAATGCTGAGATTTGAAATTACTGAGTCAAAAGTATATTATGCCTATATCTAGAAAAATGTTCTCACTCATTAGCCTTAAACATCGCAAAAGAACATTTTGTAAGAATGTGACTGTGGAAGGCATGAGGAGGAAATTTTTCTATTTGAAGCTTTCATATGCTAGTGACAGAGGGGAGATAATACTCAAAGGTTTCTAGTATTGATTATGGTAAATTCCAGCTGATTTCCCTCCTGCCTCCCTTCATTGGTTTCAGTGGGGCTGAAGAGCATCTGCCCCTTCTCAGTACCCAGGTGTTCTTGCAGAGCCAGCATCTCTCACCCAGGAGTCAAGAATCTACCTAGAACAGGGTCTTCCTAAGAGGAAGGTCTATATTTCAATCCAGTATAGTTTCTGTACCACCCTGCCCTCCCAGTTCTAAGTTATTTGCTATTTTATATTTATCTAAAATATTTACATTTATAATTTATATAGAAGCAAGAGAAGAGAAGCTGTTTATATAGAAACAGCTAGACAGACCTGAGTTCAAATTCTTTTTTTTTTTTAAGATTTTATTTATTTATTTGACAGAGAGAGAGAGATAGCGAGAGCAGGAACACAAGCAGGGGAAGTGGGAGAGGGAGAAGCAAGCCTCCCGGGGGGAACAGGGAGCCCGATGCGGGGCTCGATCCCAGGACTCCAGGGTCATGACCTGAGCCAAAGGCAGACGCTTAACGCCTGAGCCACCCAGGCACCCCCTGAGTTCAATTCAGACCTTGTCAGGTATTGGCTGCATGAGCTTGGGCAAATTATTTCCCTTTTCTGAAAGTCAGTTATTTGGGTGGTATAATGATAGTTTCCTAAGACTGCTACAGTGATGAAGTTACTTGGCACACAGTAGGTGCTCAATAGATATTTGTCGAGTGAGCGAATATTTGCTTACGAGAGTCTTATTATTTTTTTTTTTGAGCTAGAAGAAATCTAAGTGTACATCCTTTTTATTTTAGAAATGTAAAAACTAAGTTAAGAGAAAATACGAAATTTGGCCTTTCAGGTATTCATTCAACAAACATTTATTAAGCTCTAAATCTATGTCAAGCACTGAAGATCTAATACTGATGGTATTAGATCTGGTCACTGTTCTCAAGGAGTAGGGATGAAATGTTTCTAAAAGTGCTATACTGAGCTATATGTGTTGTTATAGTTATCTAGCACTGTGATGTCCAATATGGTAGCCATTAGCCACATGTGGCTATTTAAGTTTAAGTTAGTTACAATGAAATAAAATTAAAATCTGGTTCCTCAGTCACATTAACCACTTTTCAAGTGCTCAGTGGCCACACATGGCTAGTGGCTACTCTATTGGACAGCACAAGTATAGAACCTTTCCATCACTGCAGGAAGTTCTACTAGACAGTGCTACTTTAGACCTTCTCCCCAGAATAATATTCATATACATATATATTTCAAATTCATACAATTTCAATGTATTTGCAACTTGGTCTGAAAGCCCCTTACTATACAGGCAAGAGGGAAATGATGGGTGTTGGTAATGAAGTTAAAATCAAAGGTAGTTTTAATATAAGCCAGGGTCCAAACTTGTGAAAATTTTAGCGTAGAACAGTTTCTCACTGAGTTGGCTGCTGCAGAATAATGAGTCACTTGTTCATTTCAACAGGGATGGGCTCCATATCCTGTGCCTTGTGGGGAGCTCTGTGGTTGTCTGGGCATATGTGGCCACATGCTGATGTGTGCACACTTCAGACAGGGAGAGGTCTTCATAGCTTCCCTGAGATTTCAGTGAAACTAGATCACTTCTCTCATTTACTTGCAGTCTCTTTAACTGAAAACATTACATGGATCTCACTTCTAGTAGGCTATGTCCACTTAGTGATCACTTTTTGGGTAGTTTCTATGTCCCAGGGATTGCACTATGTATTACAGATAAGAAGATAATTAGACGAGTTTATAATCTAGCAGAGGAGACAAAGATGAAACCAGCTAGTCATAGCCAAGGTGAAACCAAAAAAGTAGGTACTGGGAAATTAGAGAAAAAGAGAGATTAAATTTAATTTAGGGGACTAAAAAGGTTGATAAAAGCGATGGCATTTGAGAGCAGCCCTACAGGATATGTTGGGATAGAATAGCATGAAATATGCTATCACTGAAAATTATTCCACATTGAAGTCCTTGAAATTAAAAATTCTTCCATACAAGTTGTGATTTCTCCCACTACTTCTTTCATACTGAACCTGCTCTGTCTTTCTGGAGACTTCCATTCTTACCCCATCTTATTCTCATGGCCCTTCATGCACATCCAGGTGGGATTCCTCAGTCAGAGTTCTCAAACAATTTTTGTCAGCACTCTCTTGTCCTCAGGCTTCTGTATTTCTGTCTTGCCCATCTCCAACCTTGCCTTGCTGATATCAAGGTCATTCAGTTTGAGGTCTCTCAACAACCTTCCATTCCAACTCAACATTTCTTGGTCTTCCCCTCATTCTCCCCATGAGTAACTCCACGTCCTGTCCTTTCCGTCCTCTTCCAGGACCTAGTTCTATGTCTTATCTCCCCACTTGTATCTTCAGTTTTCATTGCCTGTAAATGACTCTTTTTAGGGGCAGATCCAGGTTTTGTAGAGCCTGAAGCTTATTCAATCTCTGGAGCCCTCTTCAAGAAAAAGAACACAAAATTACAAACACCAACTTAGGAACAAAAGTTAATATTTACAATTGACCCTTGAACAATGTGGTGTTAGCGGTCCTGATCCTCCACACAAAAATCCGCATTAACTTTTGACTCCCCAACTTAACTACTAATAGCTTACCAGAAGCCTTACTGATAACATGAACAATTAACAGATATTTTATTTGTCATATGTATTATATACTGTAGTGTTAGAATAAAGTAAGACAGAAAAAAGAAAATGTTACCAAGAAAATCATAAGGAAAATACATTTACAATGCTGTACTGTATTTATCAGAAAAAAATCTGCATATAAATGGACCTGCACAGTTTAAAGTGTTGTTCAAGAGTGAACTTTATTTAGAAGAGGCCTGTGCAAGTGTAAGAGGCCCTGAAGGTTAAGCTTCACAGTAAATCTACCTCTGTCTGCACTATAATAAAAACAAAACAAAACCAAACCCTAAAGCTTCCCTTCTCTTTTTCTCATCACTCTGAAACCTTTCCTAGTAGTAGTCTACATACAGTGTCTGTGCTCCTATTCCGTGTCCATTCTATCGCAATGGTTTTCTCTAAAACACCATTGACCTCCTAATCCCTAAGGCCCATAGATTTTTCTTGGTCATGATCTTTCTTGGCCTTTCCACAGATAATCTGACACACAGGTCATCCTCTGACTTTTCCAATGATTCCTTTACCACTAAATTAGCAATGGTGAGCCTTACTCAATGGCCTGAGTTGTCTTCCTTCCCCTGTGACTCAATGGTCATACTCATACCTATGGCTTCTACTATCATTCTGTGTGGCCGATCTGCCATTATATCCCTTGCACTGACTTCCCTTATAAACTCAAGGCCTATAATACAAATTCTCTACCTGAGGTCCCACCATCACCTCAAATTCATCTTTTTTCTGGCTGTATCAATAGCATCACTCCGTCCCAGCCACCTGCTCAAGAAATGTGAAAATTACTTTAAATAAAACACCTCTCTCTCCCTCCCTTCCTCCATCAACTCTAACATCTATCAGTTCTACCTCAGAAATATCCCTAGCATCAGTGTAGTCCTTTCTAGTCCCACTGCCACATTTCCTACTTAAGTGTTTCTGTATTACTTGGACCAATCCAAAAGACTCTAATTTTTGGAGCTGAAGAAACTCAGAGCTGGATGTGACTTGCCCTATTGAATTAATGGCAGGTCAGATCTAGAATCTGGGTTTCCTGCTTCTTCTTGGTGGCTACTTCACAGTTCTAAGCCCACTGAAATCTATTTTGTATACACTAATGCCAGGTTAATCTTAAAAGTGATGACTCACCAAATGAAAGTGTGGTCCCTAGCATGATATTTCAGGGCCCTGAAATCAGGTATCAGATAATATCTCAACTTTATCTTCTTCTTGCAGTGTATTGTATAATCAAGTGGGCTCTTGGATGTTCTCTGAACATGACCATACTTTTAGGCAGGCAATTTCTGGAATTAATTTCTTCCCTGCTATGTAGTAAGTAGGTCAGTAGTTTGAACTTCTTATCAATTATGGTCTGATGTTGTCTTTGTGTGTTTGTAGTAGACATTGTGGTTGTCTCAACATCCATCCCATCCCAGATGATTGAAAGTCCAATGAATGAACCTATGCATTTACCATGATTGGTTTAGGGATGGACATGTGACACATTTCTGGCCAATGACACAGAAGGGAAGTCAGTTGGGCAGAATCTTGGGAAGGTCCCCATGTCTTAGGAGACATTGAAGAAATAGTCCTTTCTGACTCTGGATATTGTCATGGCTGAATATGACCCACAAGAACAGCTATGGCCACCTTGCTCTCAGCCTGACAAAGAAGATGGAGAGAATCTGAGCTTTTGATATTATTGAAGATCTAATCAACCAATCCTGGAGGCTGCCCTGACTCTGAACTTCCTATTATGTGAAGTAATACATTTCCTTATTGTCCAAGCCACTTTAAGTCACAGTTTTCTGTTATCTGCAGCCTAAATCATCAGGAAACAATGTTTTGTTTCCAATGCTAGACATTAAGCTTCTTGAATTCAGTTTCTATTTCTGCCTAGCCCTCTTATGGCTTGGCACACAGCAGATGCTCAAAAAATGATTGTGAGGGGTGTCTGGGTGGCCCAGTCAGTTAAGCATCTGCCTTTGGCTCAGGTCATGATCCCAGGGTCCTGGGATGGAGCTCCACATTGGGCTCTCCGCTCAGCAGCAGGGAGCCTCCTTCTCTCTCTCCCTCTGCCTGCCGCTCCCCCTGCTTGTGCATTCTCTCTCCCTCTCTCTGTCAAATAAATAAAATCTTTTTTAAAAGTACTTTACTTTAAAAAAATGATTGTGAAATTGATATTTATATATTTATTTCTGATACAACTAGTAAAAGCATTTGCAATTTATAAAGCTCTTTAATTTACTCATACCAATTTAGAGATAACAAAATAAGGCTTAGATAGATTAAATAACGTGTACAGGGCATTTTATTTTTCAAAGTCATATAAGTTCTGAACAGGTTGTTCCCCTTTGTCTGAAATCCTCATCCATGACTACCATGCCTATTAGGGTCCCAAGAGTACTGGAGACTGATGGAAAAAGCAAGCAGCAAGCCATTCCAGTGTTTAACCCAGCAATAATGCCAATACAGTATCCTAGTTATTTCTGACCTAGAGCTCAGAACTGGAACCCGTTCTCTCAGTCCCAATTCATAACACTATCTCTAGTGCCAGGACCATGAATCCCCATAAATACAACACTTTATACGCAGAGGCATTTTCCCAGGAAAATGGATCACAGCTTTCATTAAATTCTCAAGAGGGTCTGTGACTCCCTGAAAGGTTAAGAAGCACTATAACATGTATCTCAGAAGTAAATGAAAAAAACGTTTAAAATATTCCTCATTCAGTGAACCTAATATCTCCCCCTGTTGTTCTGTATTATGTCATCTAAGGGACCAGTAGACCAGGAATCACTTGCAGATCATGAAGCAGGAAACATTTAGGCAGAGAGGGTTCAATACCTCCAGTCAAGACCAGTGTAAAAGGAAAATGCAGAGCCCCTTGTTGAAAAGTTATTAAGGACTTCAAAAGGGCTACAGCAGAGCATTAAACCAAACATAAGGTCCTTTTAAGCTAGCAGCCCTGTGCAACTACAGACGTCGCACACCCATGAAACGGATATTGCTTCTAGTACATATTACTAAACACACTATTGCCTGCCCAGTTATGCTATAGTCCTTTGGACTGCCACGCAGTCCTTTATCCATCTAGAATGTGCCACAGATTGTATTAAGAGCTGGGCATTCCCGATAGGAGCATTCATTCAATAACACTGGGTGTCCACAAAAGGCCTTGTTCTAGATCCTGGGGATAGAACTCTGAATAAGACATTCGTGTTG
The DNA here is from genome assembly GCF_002201575.2 of Neomonachus schauinslandi. NCBI lineage: Eukaryota > Metazoa > Chordata > Mammalia > Carnivora > Phocidae > Neomonachus > Neomonachus schauinslandi. Next base: position 29,091 of record NW_025409044.1, on the reverse strand, counting down.
GGCAGAGACAATGAACAAATAAAAATATCAGGCAGTGATAGGTGCTGAGTAAAAAAATTAACATAGGGTTATGTGATATAGGGTGACTGGTTGGCTATTTTAGATTGGGTGGTCTGGGAGGCCCTCTCTGAGAGGACATTTGAGCTAAGACTTTACTGAAAATAGGCCAGTCCTGCCTCCATGGGAGGTGAAGAGGATTTCCTTAAGCTTGGCAAACAGGACAAAAATCTCAAGGCAGGAAAGGAAGAGAGGGAAAGGGGGCTGGCAGGAACCCAGGCTAGTTAAGTGGTGTCTATGGGGTTAGAGTAGCGAGGATGAAAGTAGGTGTGCCATTGCGTCCAAGGCGCAGCCCGCAGCCCGCCGCCCACCTCCCACTAGGGCGCCGCCTGGGTCAGGTGAGTGGGTGGCTCTGGCAGAGCCTAGCGGAGGAGCCGCCCCCAGGGGCCGGCGCGCGTCCGCAGCCGCGCCGACGTGGCCGGCGCTATAGGCCGCGCACGTGGCCGGCCCCTCGGCTTGGAGGCGGAGGCGCGCAGGGGGTTTCCTAATCCTCCAGGTGATCAGGCCCCGAGGAGCCAGCCGGCCCCGAGCCTCGCGTCCGAGGGCAAGAGGAGCGAAGGAGATGGACCCGGCAGTAGAGGGCTGGGTCAAGGCGAGGAGGGGGCGGCCAGGCGAGCCCGCGCGCAGGCCGCGTGCACGCGCCGGAACCGGGGCGCGCGGGGCGCGCCGGGGCGGGGAGGGGGTGGGGGCGGGGTGGGGGCAGCTCTTTCCCAGGCGGTAGCGGGGGCGGTGTCGCTGTTGCCCTTTTAAGCCGCGGGGCCGCGGTCTCCTGCCGGCGGAGTCAGTTACAAAGAGAGCAGCCGCCCGCCGAGGCCTCGGTGCCCCTAGCCATTTTTCAGCCGCGATCCGACGCGGGCCTCGGCGGCGGGGAGAGGCGGAGCCGCGAGAGTGCGGCCCCAGGCCGGCCCTGTGGGGCGGTAGCGGCCGTGACGGCGGCTCTGGGCCCGGCTCCCCTTTCGCACCCCTCCTGCCGGAGATGAGGGGAAGATGTCCGTGTCAGGGCTCAAGGCCGAGTTGAAGTTCCTGGCGTCCATCTTCGACAAGAACCACGAGCGATTCCGCATCGTCAGCTGGAAGCTGGACGAGCTGCATTGCCAGTTCCTGCTGCCGCCTCCGGCACCGCCGAGCAGCCCGCACTCGCCGCCGCCGCTCACACTCCACTGCAACATCACGGTGAGGCGCCTGGCCTCAGCCCCTCGGAGCCCGGCGAGGGCGAAAGGGGCGCTCCGAGTCCCCGGACAAAAGGGAATTGGTCTGGTAGAGGCCCCTTGGTTCCCGGGGCCCCGGGCGGGGCGGATCCGCCCCTTTCCCCGGCAAGGGGCCCAGCCCAGGCCCAGCCTTGCAAGAGCGAGGCTTGGGTGGGAGGGGGCAGGCGGCGCGTTTCTCCGCTTTTCCCGCGGGGCTGGTTTTGGGGCTGGCCCCTCTCAGCCGCCTTCTCCGCGCTTCGGGGTGGGAGACCGCGGCGGCCCTTGCCCTCGCCGGGTCGCCATGGCTGTTCACAGCCGGCCTGCCCCCGGGGCCGCGGCGACGCAAATCGACTTTGGCTGTTGGAGCCCCGGCAGGGAAGGGGGAAGGCCCTCAAGTTTTAACGCCTTACTCTTCAGTCAGGTTTCCCTCGTCTTGCTTATTCAGCCGGTTATTTTTAAGTTTTTGTTTAAGGAAAAACTGATACTGAAAACTGATGCATTTGATGGGGGAAAAGTTCAGAATGCAGCCTCTAGTACTGTTTGAATTATCCCCTTCCTGCTGGCCTTGCTCCGCGCGTACGTGTTTCCGAAAGGCGCTTTGTACCTGGATTCGGCAGGTGGTGGTATCGGTGTTTGCTTACGTAGCCCCTCCTGTGTGTAAGCCTTTAAAATTACCTGCAGCCCAAAGGAGATATTTGCCCAGGTCTTCTTCCCAGAAAGATTATTTTATGTCACAAAGCCAAAAAGGCAGTTTAAAGCTCACTCTTTGGTTTAAATTGGAAGCTCGTTAGAAATCCGGGGCTTGGTAAGGTGATCTAAGTGTTTAATAAGTTTTTTCGTGAATGTGTATGATGAAACCGTTCATGGTGAAAGTGATTTAGGGTATTGTTCCAAACTGCAGAATGAACTTCTTGTAGCAGGAGTCAAGGTGGTAGTTTTATGTTCATTCGAACCATGTCTGGTGTCTTTGAATCCTTTTGGTTAAGTCAGTGGGCTACTCAGGTGCCTAAAGTGTTCTGGTCTGGTACTCGAGAGTTTGGAAAGGGCTTGGAGTTACGATAATTGACATTAAAATAATTTCCAGAAAATCTGGGGGAGCAGGTGTGTATTGGGGGGGAAATACAAGTGCTGTACTGAGGAGAGAAGTCATTTATTGAGCATCTAAGTGTTCTGTTCTAGGCACTGGTTTTGCAAAACTGGGCAGAGCAGTCCCTGCTTTCAGAACTAAATCTTCTTGGGGGAAGAGTTTTATATAACCAAGTGTTACTAAGTTCTATGGTGTCATTATGAAAGCCAAAGAGAGCAATTAATTTTGAGTTTGGTGGTTGGGTGGTGCTTCAGAGAAGGCTTTGGTGAGAGGCTGACGTTGGAGTTGGGCTTTCACAGGTAAGTAGAATCTTGGGAGTGGAAGCACATTTCAGGCAGAGGAAACTATCCAGAAAAGACACCAGTGCTTGAGAAAATGCTTTGCTTAGGAGTAGACAAATTATGAGGATATAGGCTGGTAAAGGAGAAGATATTCCAAGAATGGGAAACAGGAAGTGGTAGTGAGCATGAAGGAGACTGGCCTGTATGGTGATTGTTCTGGTAGAAATTGGGGTATGGCCCGGAAAAGGTAGGGGTAGTTTGCATGATAGAATACTGAACTTGTAGGCTGTGGGGAGCTACTAAATTACTGAGGTAGGTTGGAAAAATGTGTTTGCTATCTAGCACTAGGGGTAGTTCTCTACAGTGTGTGGTATTAGGAAACGTGTGTGTATGGTTTTGGTTATCTCAGGTGCTGTAAGGTAGTGTTGCTGCTGTGCTGGCAGTCTGCCACAACAAAGAATTATCCCACTTCAAATGCCAGCACAGTCCCCACCGAGAACCATAGAGCAGGCTGATAGGAGTCAGCTGCACACAGAATACTACGTGAAGACCTGGATTAGGAAATGGAGCAAGGAGTGAATTAGAGACACCCAGTGAAAGGAGGATTTGGTAGAGACTTGTATAATGGTAGTATAGTAGAAACTACTCAAAATTATGACAGGTATTATCAGAAGATAATTATCATGGTGGATACTCAGTGTATATGAGTGTGTATTAATTTTTTATGGGAAAATATCAAACATATACAAAAGGTGAGTAGTGTGGAGAACTTCCATGTATTCAGCCTCAACAGTGATAAATTTTTGGCCAATCTTACTTCATCTGTACCCCACCTCAGATTATTTTGAAGCAGGTTCCTGACCTGTCACTTCATCTGTAAATATTTCAGTGAGTATCTCTAAAAGATAAGACTCTTTAAGCCTAGGTAAGTGTTTTGATAAAATCTACATGGCTTGCTTGTGCTGGTACCATTTTCTTAGAAGGGAAAGAGCAAAGAAAAAACAGTGTTGGATTTCCTGTCTATTGTGTTTGTGAATTGCTAGTCTCTAAAAGATTATAGTTCTTAAAAAAAAATGAGTTTGATCTGTTCTTTAATTTTTCCTCTTACTTCCTTATTCCCAAATATTTGTTGAGCTCTTCTACATGCCAGGCCCTGTCTTTTCCATTGCTCACCAAGAAGCATACTTACACAGTTTAAGTTTTGAGTAAACGGCACCTCACAAATTGTTTCCTTACACTCATGCGTGCCAGTTTCTGAATAATCTTCTAAAGATACTCTGCCCCTTTTTCTTTCAGGCTTCTGAATCTGTTTTTCCCATGTGGAATGTGCCCCTTACCCCACCCCCGTCTGTCCTTCCACGTTTGACCATCCCTTAAGGCTCTTCTAGGAAGTCGTATTCAGTTCCTGCTGGTATTTATTTCCCCTTCCTCCCTTCTGTAATCTTTACTATTTACTGCTTTGGTTATGTGTCCTTATGTCCTATTACAATAGTTTTAGATTTTTTTTTTGTAAGTCTTTTTTTATGATGGCAGGGGAGAATAGTCTCTAATCATGCTTTTCATCTTCCATTCAGTAAATGCTCAGTAAGTACTTGTTCTATTTTAGTTATATTCTGTATGAACAAAAATCTTAACTGTTGTCTAAGTTAACTGCCAAGAGTTTGTCAAAAGTGCAGAGATAACATCAATATATATTTTAAATATCTAAATACTTAACAGGTCACTGGATGGGAAATCTGTAATTTGATTTCATATGAAAGACTATCTTAAGAAGGAGAAAACAGAACTTACATAGATGTTTTACTCTTTAGGCCAAGGGAATTGAGCTAAATCTTTTTCGGTTATATAAATTTGTCCTAATCTTAAATATGAAGGGAAAGAATGCTATTTTGAACCTCAGGGAGTCTTTTTTATTACTTGTTTTGTGTGAACTCATGATATGAAGGAGTGTCATGCAAACAGATCTAATTGCCAGTTAGTGCTAACATTCAGTTGTTAACGCTCACACCTAAAAGCAAAGCAGCTTGTTTTAGTAACCTGTGTGGCCTTATTGGGAGCTAGTATATGGCATTCTTTTAGTCCTTTTGAAATATTTAACATAACTTGGCAACTTCATTTCTCCTTATATGGACTTCTTGACATCTGGTAACTCTTGGTAGGCAATCAGTATTTCAGAGTGAAAAATTCCCCCCCCCATGTAAATTAGCTGGTAAACAAATAAAACTTTATGCTGATTTTATTGTTTGTGTGGCATAAACCATTACTCTTCTTGCATGAGTGGCTATTTACTAGGCTACTTGTGGTAGCACATTTTTAATTTTGCTAATTAAATTTCTCTTGGTCATATCCACAGTCCCCTTTCCCCTCCCCACCTCACCACCAACAGCAAGGCACTAAAATAACAAATGTTAGAGCTCTGAGAGAAAAAGGTTTAGTCTATACTTAGTAGTTGGGACTTTCAGCAAATCACTTTTTCTACTGTTTTTCTGTAAAGTAGACAATACTTTTTGTCCTTCATGAAAGCTTATAAAGAAAAGCTCTTTAACAATAACAATGTTCTCTACAAATATGAAATTGATGGGGTCATTTGTGGCTGAATAACATTTTATTTTGAAAATGGTTTCTTTTTTTTTTTTTTTTTTTTTTAAAGATTTTATTTGTTTATTTGAGACAGAGAGAATGAGAGACAGAGAGCATGAGAGGGAGGAGGGTCAGAGGGAGAAGCAGACTCCCTGCCGAGCAGGGAGCCCGATGCGGGACTCGATCCCGGGACTCCAGGATCATGACCTGAGCCGAAGGCAGTCGCTTAACCAACTGAGCCACCCAGGCACCCCTGAAAATGGTTTCTAACAACTTTTCATGGGAAATAAATCAATGCTGTTAATTTCTTAATTTTTCATGTTTCTAGTCTTTACGCTGATTAAAAAGTAGCCCCACCAAGGTTATACAAAGAAAATCATGAACCAACTTGGTTAAAGAGCCCAAGACCTTGGGGCGCCTGGGTGGCTCAGTCAGTTAAGCATCTGCCTTTGGCTCAGGTCATGATCCCAGGGTCCTGGGATTGAGTCCTGCATCGGGCTCCCTACTCAGTGGGGAGTCTGCTTCTCGCTCTCCCTCTGCCTGCCGCTCTCTCTCTCTCTGTCAAATAAATAAACAAAATCTTAAAAAAAAAAAAAAAAAGACCCTGAGACCTTTTCTTTGGTCTGCTGTCCTGGGACGGATTACCTTTCCAAATTGAACACCTGGAGAATCATTTGGAAATAGCAGAACTGTCATGTTAAGCACCTAAGCGGTACTTTAAGCCTGGAGGAATCATTGTTTTCATTCATCTGACCAATTTATAATAGAGTCAACTTCCTAGTCATTATCTATCTATCCTCCTCTACCCCATTTTTATGCCTGTCCTTGAAAGAACAGGTACATGAAGAAGAAACTTAGGTTTCCATTTTATGAATGGTGTATGCCTTAGTAACCCGATTTTTTTGTTGTTGTTGTTAAACTTCTTTAGACCTGGAAAAGATTAGATAGATAAATGTCAGCTAGTTGAGGGGTGGGGAATTGAATTGAAACAGTCACTGCCAAATGTAAAGCATTACTGGAGAGCCAGAGTAATGAAGCAGAGTCCCCTTTGCCAAGGCCATTGTAACAGTGTTCTGTGTTCTCTTCTAAAAGATTATTCTGAAAGACGCAGTAGACTCAGAATCAAGGAAACTGTCTGTTTCTGCAGATCAGGTGGTTTGAATCTTCAGCACCTTTATTTTCTCTGCCTCAGTTTAATTAGAATGATGTTTTGATTTTTCATTCTTCCTTTGTGGGCTCTGATAATATTACTTAGTTGTTTCCTTGCAAAATGATTAGCAGGGAGCACTCTCTTTTGGTAGCTTTTTTTCCTCCCAATGTCAGAGCATTCAGGGGTGCCTGGGTGGCTCAGCTAGTTAAGCCTCTGCACTCAGCGGGGAGTCTGCTTGAAGATTCTCTCCCTCGCTCCTCCTCCATCTCACGCCTGGGTGTGCGCCCGCTCTCTAAAAACAAATAAGTCTTTAAAAAAAATAAATGTCAGAGCATTTAGACTTTTCTTAGAGTACTATATGGTGATTCTGTTGGTTTCATTCTCCACCCCACATTTACTGAACAACAAAGTGTGAAAGTAATGTGACCCATAACTGGCCTCTGGAAGAATTACAACTGTTAGACTTCTGAACCTTCAACAGAAAGTTATATGCATCCGTGTTCAAAAAGTGATGAAGTCCTTGGAGATGGCCATGTTCTATTATTTGGAAAGATAGTAGAGACTGAGCATTCTGGCAGGCAGTTTTGCTGGCTGGTGCTTGATACAGAGCCACACATTGGTGTCTTACTGGATTTGTGTAGAAAATAGATGCAGAAAGTTATTTCTTTCTTTTTTTTTTAAAGATTTTATTTATTCATTTATTTGAGAGAGTGAGAGAGAGAGAGCACATGAGAGGGGGGAAAGTCAGAGGGAGAAGCAGACTCCCTGCCGAGCAGGGAGCCCGATGCGGGACTCCATCCCGGGACTCCAGGATCATGACCTGAGCTGAAGGCAGTCGCTTAACCACCTGAGCCACCCAGGCACCCCCAGAAAGTTATTCCTGAATAAGACTGCTGGTTTCTGTGTTGTGTTTTGTTTTGTTTTTTTTCTATTTTAAATAATGCTTTGGACATTAATAGCTAGAGCTAAATCATTATGCATATAGGTAATATCCTTTGAAACTTTCCTAGAAGTGATGGCTTCCCATTCTTATTGATGAATTGGTTTCTGGAGCTTTAACAAATTATATTGGATAGGAACTTTTTTTTTCTTCCAGGTAGAAGCTTTTATTTAACAGATTGGTAAAAATGTTAGCAAGTGTGCAGTGAAATGGGTGTTCTCACAGTCGTGGCAGAAAATACAAATATCTACGACCCTTGAGAAATTGGTTTACATAAACCCTCTCTGTTTTAGCAAGATATAAATATTGACTATCCCAGGCTGACTGGTCCTTATGACTCCAGAGCTCCCAGAAGAATTTTAGTCCTGGAGAAGACCTAGATTTGTCTGGCTTAGCCCATCTTACAGCTAACTACTGGGAGTGGAATGGGCTCATAGAGACCTGTGACCAAGTTTTGGGTCAAGGGAGAGAGATGGAAAGATGGGAAGGAATTAGGGAAACTAGCTCCAGTGGAACCACGTAGGTTAATATAGAATGGTGAAGGGATGTTTCTTCCAAGGAAAACATTCTGGGCTGGGCTGCAGGAGGTGTGGAGAAGGCCGCTGTTCTAAAACTTTTGGAGTCAAAACTTTTATACTGTTTAAAAGTGAGGGGTGTCTGGGTGACAGTCAGTTAAGCATCTGATTCTTGGTTTCGGCTCAGGCCCTGATCTCAGTGTGGTGAGATTGAGTCCCACATGGGACCCACATGCTTAAAACTGACTCTTTCCCCCCTGCCCCTTACGCCCTCTAAAATAAAATAAATTAAAAAAAACAAAAAAAGTGTACTGAGGGCCCAAGGAGCTTTTATGTAGGTTACCTATCAATATTTATCATTAGAAATTAAAGCAAATATTTAAAATATTCATTGAAGTAAACATTTTAATAAAATATTATGGGAAATGGCCATATTTTGTAAACTAAAACATTTTAGTGAGAATAGTGGCATAATTTTACATTTCTTTAAATCTCTTTGATATCTGGTCTGTCATTTGTTTCTGCATTCAGTCTGTAAGGGTATTTGTTTTGGTTGAAATAATATGAAGAAAATTCAGCCTCACAAATATTTGGCTGGGAAAAGTAGGAATATTTTAATAGCCATTTAGATAATTGTAGATATTCTTCTTGGATATTTCACTAAAACGTGGTCTTATAAAGATTTTATTTGACAGAGAGAGACACAGTGAGAGAGGGAACACAAGCAGGGGTAGTGGAGAGGGAGAATCAGGTTTCCTGCTGAACAGAGAGCCCAATGCGGGGCTCATCCCAGGACCCTGGGATCATGACCTGAGCTGAAGGCAGACCTTAATGACTAAGCCACCCAGGCACCCCAAACTTGATCTTTCTTGAACTGTGAATGGATCTTCTGTCCTTGCGTGATTTATAACCTCATGTATTCATCACTTGGAAAATATGGTTCACTGAAATCTAAATGTTGAAATGTTTCATTATATAGTATGAGGACATTATATTAAGATCACCAGCAACCTCATCAGAATATTCTTAGACAGCTCTCAAGCTCATAGCAGTGGATACAGATTTTCCAAAATTCTAATTTTTGCTTGAAAGCTTGAATTTTATCATTGGCAATAAATACTGTCCTTTGTTTTCCTTGAAATGACATACTCTATTCATTTTTGAGAAAATGTCAGAAACCTGAGTTGAAATAACCATTGCCTGTCAGTCATCCTTTCGGGTAAAATTGGTGTTCCTTTAAAGTGGTTAGTTCACTTCACAACTCAGTCACACAAATGCTTTTTCTCAAGTATTCTGTAAGAGTTCTCATGTGTGCATTCCATTTCATCAGTTGCAATATTAAAAAGACCTATATAAGGATTGAGATTTTGTAAAAGAACTTTTACTACTTATTCACAGACATTCTTAAGTAAAACCTCTTTTTTTCTTTGTCTTTTAAACATCTTAAATGCATAGTGGTGAAGAATACCATGACTCCAAGTGTAGTTTGGTGTCACTGCCTTTATTTGTGCTAAGGTTCCAGCAGTTTTACCTAGGGGCTTGAGGGCCCCACTTTGAAAATTATTGACGTAGTTGCTTAGGCCTATAAATCCTATCTTCTCATGTACAGGATTAGAAGAGCATGTCATAAGCAGGAACTGATCTCAGTAATTTTTGTTGTTGTTATGGTGCTCATATTATGGTTTTAAGGGGTTTTAGTCCAGAGCAACAATTCATATATTTTATTTTGCTTATGTAGAATTAGACAAACACTAATCTACACAGTGAAATTCTAAAATTTAGTTGGGTGGTTTTTTTGTTTTTGTTTTTTCCTGTTTTGTTTTTTGGAACTAAGGTCTAGGTGGTATATTCCAAACTAGGCTGAAGAATTTGAAGAAGAAAATGCAATACTCAATAAGTAGTTTTCTCTAAGAACCCAGGATTAATTTTGAAGATAGTTTTTCTTTTAGTCTGTGAATAGCTTTGGGACACACTGAAAATTAGAGAAATGAGAATACAAAATAAACCATTATTGAATAGATCTAATGATTTCTTTCTTCAGTACAGTTTTTTGTTCTATAAAGAACATTTGGTGAAGTGCTTCAAAAATAGTTTCTTTGGCTTCAACTATATTGTAATTGAGATTATAGTTCTCAGAGCAATGCTTCTTTAATACTGTGTTTCTGAAAAATTGTTTTTCCATAACTAGAACCTAATTGTTTGGCAGCTAGTATCTAATAATAGTGACTTTTTCCTAATTTATAATAGAAAACAGTACAGAGTAAATGTCTATTAGTAGGTGAAAGCATGTAATGCTTTTTTCCGTTAACCTTTAAAAATCAACACATGTAATGGTACTTTAAAAAATATGTAACTATAGCATTTCTTGTAAGTACAGTTTGCGATGGAATAAAATTGTTCAGTTTGCGATGGAATAAAATATTAGAATTTTATGGGGTTTGAATTAGTTATATATTGCTCTGTAACAAATGTAGCACCCTAAAACAGCAACATTATCTCACAGTCTCTGTGGGTCAGGGATCTGTGCATGGCTTATCAGGGTTCCCTGGCTTCCAGTCTCTCTCAAGGCAGTAAAGGTGTTGGCTAGTGCTGAAGTCATCTCAGAGTGAGACTGGGAGAGACTCTCTTCCAAACTCATTCATGTAGTTTTGGTAGGATTAATCTCCTTACAGGCCTCAGGTCTGAGGGCAGCAGTTGGTCAGAGGCCTTGCTCAATCTCTTCCCATGTGGCTGTGGGCTTCTCCATAGGGAGATGGCTTCATTGCAGGGGGAAGGGGGGTAAATGAAAGAGCAGGAGAGGGTGAGCAACACAGAAATTCTCATCTTTTTGTAACCTAATCCTAGAGGTGATATCACATTATTTACTGTATTGTTTGCTAGAAGTGAGTCTAGGGAAGGGAATTAAGGGTATGAATACCAGGTTAGGATTATTGGGACCATTTTAGAGGTTGCCCACTACAGTGTTCAAGAACATCATTGACCTCAGAGCTGTAGCACACAGACAGTGGCTGTACAAGGAGGCTGCCTGTCTCAAAAGCCCAGCTTCTGTGGCAAGTGAAAGCTGTATGTACCATATGGTCACTATATCGCTGTTTGTTCTGACTTCTAACACCAGAGATATTTAAGGAATAATCTTAACCTCATTTAAGGAATCTGTTCCTTTAGAAACTACATCCCTCCCTACAATCTGAGAAGGGTTGGAAATTATTAGGAAAAAGGCAAAATTAGGGCGCCTGGGTGGCTCAGTTGGTTAAGCGACTGCCTTCGGCTCAGGTCATGATCCCAGGGTCCTGGGATCGAGCCCCGCATCGGGCTCCCAGCTCAGCGAGAAGCCTGCTTCTCCCTCTCCCACTCCCCCTGCTTGTGTTCCCTCTCTCACTGTCTCTCTCTCTGTCAAATAAATAAATAAAATCTTTAAAAAAAAAAAAAAGCAAAATTAAATGGGATTGATTCCCCCCCCCTCTTTTTAGGGCCGATATTCTAATGGAGAAAAATCTCAAAGTAACTTCTGTAATTATTTAGAGAACAGGGAATATAGGGAGTAAGAAGATTTTTAAAAATCATTTTAGCATTTATAAGGATTTAAAAATATGTGCCTAGATTATACTCCTTTGCTTTACCTTTAAAAATTGAGTTAGATCTCATGTAGATAAAGTTTAGAAATATAGCTTTATTATATTAAAAAGCAAAAGTAGTATGGTTTGAATTTATAAATTATGCTTCAAGGTTGGGAGGTGGCTGCTTTTTTTTGTTTTTTGTTTTTTTCTTTTTGAGGGACTTATTTGATTCCAGATTTTAAAGCCTTTAAAAAATGTTAAAGCTGGAGAATCCAGGCCATGATTGACCTTTCTTTGTAAAGGAAGGAAGCCCATCTTTCCTGGTACCTGAGTACCAATTTTTTTTCAGCTTGTGATAAAACCTAACTTTTGCAGTATTCCTTTTCTATTTTAAATGCTACTACCTACTGGGTAAACTACTTTTTTTGCTTGATTTTTTTTTTTTTTTTTTTTTTATTTTTTTTTTAAAGATTTTATTTATTTATTTGAGAGAGAGAGAATGAGAGAGAGAGAACACCTGAGAGGGGATAGGGTCAGAGGACGAAGCAGACTCCCTGCCGAGCAGGAAGCCCGATGTGGGACTCGATCCCGGGACTCCAGGATCATGACCTGAGCTGAAGGCAGTCGCTTAACCAACTGAGCCACCCAGGCGCCCTTTTGCTTGATTTTTAAATGTTTAAATTATGTAACATGGAGCAGGCAAAATTACACCATAAAACTGTTTTTAAAAAATTCACAAAAAGAGGGGGCGCCTGGGTGGCTCAGTCGGTTAAGCGGCTGCCTTCGGCTCAGGTCATGATCCCACGGTCCTGGGATTGAGCCCTGCATCGGGCTCCCTGCTCAGCGGGGAGCCTGCTTCTCCCTCTCCGTCTGCCTGCCTCTCTGCCTACTTGTTCTCTCTCTCTATCTCTCTGTCAAATAGATAAATAAAATCTTAAAAAAAAAAAAAATCTACGAAAGAAATTTTTCTCCATGAATGATTTTAATGTGTTGTTTTTCTTCTCCTTGATATATTTTAGTTGTCATCTTGCCATGTGGTGGTATAGTTAACTTGCATTTCCAGATTAGTCCATATGTAAATGTGTTTAACATGGGTGTCTCTGTAACAGGAATCTTACCCATCTTCTTCACCAATATGGTTTGTGGACTCTGATGACCCAAATCTGACATCAGTGCTGGAACGTCTAGAAGATACTAAGAGCAACAATTCGGTGAGAAAATAAGCCAACCTACTATTTTTTTCCCCCCTAAAGAACGTTATATGTAGAACTTAAGTGTTAAGAGGTAATATGATATAGAAAAGCCTGATTAATGATTATTTGATAATCTTAAAGGAGCTAAAGACCAGTTTTGTTTGTTTGTCTATTTTTTGGCCTTCAAATTCTGTACTACTTGATATCTTTTTTATTCCCCATAGGTTAAACTTAATTTAGATGAGGAGTTAGGTGGTCTCTTTTCAGTGAATTCTGATTTTAAACCAACCAGACATTTTTGGTAGGGAACACTAGCCAAGGTGGAAGATAGAAAAAGAAAAAAAGACTGAGGTGGATGTGAGGGGAAATAATGCTAGAATGACATCAGTGCTAGTGTTAGGGAATTGCTTTCTCTCTCAGAAGTCTGTAACTGCAGTAATAGTCATAGGTATAAAAAGAAAATGCATTTTTTTTTTTTGCTTTTTTTTTAATATATGAAGAAATGTAACTTTCCATTTTACAAAAAATTTAAAAATCAGTTTTCTTTGATTATAAAACTAAGCGACTATTGTGAGAGCGCTTAGTAAAATAAAGGGAAATAAGATTTCTGCCTGATATAACCACTGTTGACATGTTAGCTATTTTCTATCCATATTTTTCCCTTGCTAGTAAAATACATGGACTCTAATAAATATGTTTAAATAGTTGAGGTCATATTCTATATAGTTTTATATCCTTTTTTAAAATTAACATGGAATGAAAGATTTGACTGCTATCTTCCTAGATGGCAGACTGCATATTATAAATATGTCTGTTACCTCCGTAGTTTCATGTTAATTTATAAATTGAATGCAATTAATCCCAACAGTCTTATTTTGGGACTCTAAAGTTGGTTTTAAAGAGTAAATAAAAAAATAGTTGAAAAAAGTAATGAGGAGAGACTTGTCCAATTAGGTGTTAAATAAAAATATTATGGGGCACCTGGGTGGCTCAGTTGGTTAAGCGACTGCCTTTGGCTCAGGTCATGATCCTGGAGTCTCAGGATTGAGTCCCACATCAGGCTCCCTGCTCAGCAGGGAGTCTGCTTCTCCCTCTCATGCTCTCTGTCTCTCATTCTCTCTCTCGCAAATAAATAAAAAATCTTAAAAGAAAAAAATTAAAAAAAATAAAAATATTATGTACTGGCAATGGACTGGACATATAAAGACAATAGAAGTTTAAAAACACTCATGCAATTGAGAATTCAGAATAAGTTAAAATACTCAATAAGGAAAAGGTGGATTATTCTATAAATATCATTGGGAGAACTGACCATTTAGGGAAGACCACCTGCCTTGGTCTTTCCTGAGCTCTTAGCTCAGATTTTTGTTAAAATAAGTTACAGGTGGTTTAAACACATCTATTCTTAAAATTAACAACAGAATAAATCAGTTTGAGGAGTATTTTAAGAGTAGAGGCTGGTCTGGAGAGCCATGAAGGTTAGAGGTAAAAATAAAAAGCTAGACAGATACAAGTTCATATTTCCAGTAGGGGAGTGACAAGACAGGGAAAGATAGCCCTCTTACTCCTTTTAGGAGGTTAACTCTAAAAAGATCTACAGATACAAGTTTTGTAATAGTAGAAATGATTGGGTTATTTTTCAGTGTCTAAAATTTTTCCTCAAAAAATGCTCACAAAATGAAATGACATAGGACATAAAATTGGGTCTCATTTTATTTTTTAAAGATTAATGTATTTACATAAAAGAAGAAAACCAGATTACCTTCTACTCTTATAGTCTCTGCCAGTTATTTCATAACCTAGTTTTTTGACAGAATAAGTTGTATTTCCTCACTTTTGCTTTACTTAATTCATTTTAATCTGGATTCTGCCTTCATTGTTGCACTAAAATTTTTTATGTCTAGGTGCCAAATCCACGGAATCCTTTTTTAACCCTAAAATTGACCTCTCTGCAGCACTTTGTTAGTGGTGATTGTTCCTTTGTTGAAACATTCCTCCATTTAACAAACATTTATTAAAGTCTACCAGTCAAAAGCTGGTTAAATAAAAGCTGCTGTGTATAGTTTTATGATAGAGTATTATATTGTAGTTAAAAATAATGCAGCCAGTCTTTCCATAGGAATGCATACAACTTTCGAAGTTATGTAAGTGAAAAGGCAAGGCATAGAATATTGTTTATAGGGCGCCTGGGTGGCTCAGTTGGTTAAGCGACTGCCTTCAGCTCAGGTCATGATCCTGGAGTCCCGGGATCGAGTCCCGCATCGGGCTCCCTGCTCGGCGGGGAGTCTGCTTCTCCCTCTGACCCTCCTCCCTCTCATGCTCTCTGTCTCTCATTCTCTCTGTCTCAAATAAATAAAAAAATCTTTAAAAAAAAAAAATATTGTTTATAATCTGGCCCCTTTTGCAAACAGTGTTGTAAAAAATAAAAAAATCTGTATCTGTGTGGGTTTATACATACTTTTCTCTTCCTGGGTGTGTACAGGAAACTGTTAATAGTAGAACAGAGAGAAGTATCTTTTTTTAATTGGCTGGCTTCTATGCCAGGCTCTGTGATAAGTGGTGGGTACAAAAGTCAAGTCCTATCCCTGTCCTCTGGGAACTGATAATCTTAGGAGAACTTCCATCAGATTACTGTCTCCTATTTTTATCTCTTAATACCCTGCCTTGGTCTTCCCTGAGCTCTTGTTCCTTGGTCTGCCTCTTCTCATTCCATGCTTTCTCCGAGAAATCTCTTTTACTACTATTGCTTAAATCATGGTCTGTATTCCAGGGATTTCTAAATCTTTACCTTTAGCTAAAATTTATCTCCTGAGTTTCAAACCCATATATCTATCTATATATCCTGCAGATCCAGGGAATCTCACTTGGATGTGCCATGGCTGTTCAAAATGATTATATCTAAATTTAAACTTCCCTACCTTGTGACACTCCAGCACCCCCATTGAATTCCCCTTAGTAATTCTCTTTGTGATTGTGAGTGGGACAAGATGAAATAATGAAGCTTGTCCCACCCATGGCTGAACCAGGAAACTAAAAGTTCTTTTTTATGCCTGTATTTCCTCATACCTCCCTTCTCCAAACTACCTAGTAAGGTTTTAATACTTGTCCATCTACCTTCTAAATATTTCTTAAATCTTTTCCCACCATCTTAGTTTCTTCCATCCTTCAAATGCTTTTTTGGGGGAGTTGAAATTCCTGAAAGATGTACAACCCTATTTTTCTTGTTGCTTGGTATTACTACCACATTGCTGCCTCTCCCACAGCACTCCCTTAGCTCTTCCTTTGCCAAGGGTTGGAGTGTCTGGTTCTGTGTCCAGGTCAACCTTTCTCATCTTCATTATGTTCTTGAAACAAAACAGAGCTTATTGGAGGGGTAAATCCACAGTGCCTTTTAAGCTTGACGGTTTTTGTTTGTTTGTTTGTTTTTATCCTAATCTACTGCTCAGCTTTCCTAATTTCTGCTTGTTCCTTTGGCAACTTTGGAAAGTCTTATTCTTTCTTTGTTGACCCATTCTAATCCTGTTTCTGTTTTCTAGTCTTTCATAAACCTGCTTTTTCATCTCTTTTCCTGGTCAGAGACATCCAGGAAACTGTTCCTGACCAGGTGAAGTAAATTACTTGATTAGCTCCAGGTAAGGTCTACTAAGTATTGAACATTGTTCTTAAACCATAATTCCTAAACGTATACATTGAAAAGTTTTTTTATTTCAACAATGAAAAACATGTTCATAAACATAACTTACCTTGCTTCTTTGCTTGAAGTAAATATGCTTACAAAACAATCTGGATGTAAAAATGGGAATTTAATGAGATACTCCTTGCAAAGTTTTCCTAGTGCATTTTTTTCCCTTTCTTTTTTTTTTTTTGACAGATGCTTAAGAACCTACTAAGTGCCAAGTGTTTTCACAAAAGGTTTCATTTAATCTTTACCATTATAAGAAGTTTTTAATTTCCTTGTTTTACAGATGGGGACCTCAAACTCAGGGAATTAGGTGCTATATCCAAGATCCTTTAGATTCCAAGAGTCTGTCTACTAGACCACATTTGCCTCTACTTTTAAATGAATATGACTGGAATGTATAATTTTATAACCCGTGTGTAACAACACTGCCTCTGGGTTTGTTTGTTTGCTTTTTTTTTTTTTTTTTTGTCTTGTCGCCTCATTAATGTAAGTGTATTCTTGTCTGAAGTCGTAAGTTTCTAAGAAAAGGAGTTAGCAGTTGAAAATTCGACAATATCTGGAGCTCTCCTTCCTCAGGCTTTTTGTTGTTGTCATTCTGCTAGGTATTAGTTATAGGGATTGTACTCAAGCCATAGTAACTTTCTTATACTAGCAGCCCCTAAAAATATTTCGTAAAGACTGTTATTTTATCTGTAGGCTGTAATTGAGCAGTAACAAACTTTTTTCATTTCCTACTGGATTGGTTACAGTAGTCATAGCATTATTCATGTCTTCTAAGGGCTCTTTAACATAATGCTTATTTACTGAAATGTGTTTTGTAGCTTCGTCAGCAATTGAAGTGGTTGATATGTGAACTCTGCAGATTATATAACCTTCCTAAGCACCTGGATGTTGAGATGCTAGATCAACCAATACCCACGGGTCAGGTAAAGTAAAAATTCTCTAGTGTTCAAGAGCTAAAATAAATTGTCTCAAGCAGAAGTAAAACTAGGATGATTTTTCTTCTTATTATGCAATTTATTTAGAAGGTGTTGGATTGTTTGTTTTATTTTAGATACTAAAAATAACCTGTTTACTCTTTGGAGCTGCTGGTATTTACTATGACAGGGAAGCAACTGCCTCCCTCCCCACTACCACCTTTTTGTTGTTAACATTCCTGATTTCCATAACTGTTCCTTCAGTTGTTTGCCTTTGCTTATTCATTTACCTTCACCTGGAATGCCATCTCCTTTTAAGCCTATCTCTGCTTCTTAAGGCTTAACCCAAATGTTACTTCCTCTAGTGCCCAGAAGTGCCCACTAGTTCACCACCACCTGTAACTTTTCTAGATTTCCAGATTTACCTATTTAGGGCATAATTTACTGACTTTGTACTATAAATAAGGATTTAGCTGTTATACCACCTACCTTCCCACCCATCTCCCTTCCTAAAACACCATTATATTTAGTCATATGAATAATCACTGTTTATCATTAGGACTTTGTAGTGTAGAGTTTTCTATTGTGACATTTCTTGTAGAGCTCTTTGTTTTGCAGTGTGTCCTCCTCATAATAATAATTCTTAGTTTAAAAAGTCATGTTCTGGGGCGCCTGGGTGGCTCAGTCAGTTAAGCGTCTGCCTTCGGCTCAGGTCACAGTCCCAGGGTCCTGGGTTCTAGCCCAGTATCAGGCACCCTGCTCAGCGGGGAGCCTGCTTCTCTCTCTCCCCCCCCCCCCGCCCCCGCTGCTCTTCCTGCTTGTGCTCTCACTCTCACTCTCACTGTCAAATAAATAAATAAATAAAATCTTAAAAAAAAAAAAAAAGTGATACTCTGGCTCTTTTCTTCGAGCTCTTGGCTCTTCTAGAGCCTTTGGTTCTTTTGCACCAGTCTTGGCAGGTTGTTCTCTGGGCTGGCTGTGCAGCTGTCATCTTGAAATTTTTGTCTCCTCTGCTAGTGTGGATCTATTGTTACCTGGTCTCATGTCATCTTTCTTGCTTACCCTTTCTCATTTTGCCTGAGTACATCTTCAAGTAAAATTCTAGCATGAAGGAGTAGTACATTTTTTGAGTTCTGACATCAAAAAGTATATGACCAGACCACCATAGGGTTGAATCTTGGTTCTGCTTATTAGCTGTATAACCTTGTGATAATTACCCAACCACTGTGTGCATCAGTTTCTTTTTAAAACGGGGGAAATAGTAGTACCTATATTTTGCGGGGAGCTATGAAGATTAAATGAGTTAGTATATGTAAATAATTTAGAGCAGTGCATGGTTTATAGTAAATGCCCAGTAAATGTTAACTGCTATTATATTTTACTTTGCATTTGGTTGATGGTTAGGTTGAATATATAATTCTGGGTTAAAAATCATTTTTCCTCAGAATTTCAAAGACTGTTCTGCTATCTTCTAGCCAATGGTGTTGTTTAATTTAAGCCTGATGCCATTCTAAGTCTTACTCATCTATGCGTGACTTGGGAAACTTTTAAGAGATTGTCTTGGTGTTCTCAGATATCACAATGGTGTATTTTTAGTTGTGGTTTTTTGTTTTTGTTTTTTCATTGTTGCTGGACACTCAGTATGGATGTGTCTTTTCAAATGTGGGTTCCTTTATCTTTCTCCTTGGGTAAGTGTTCTTGTATTTTTTTCTGTGATAACTTCCTCCTTTCCATTTTATTTGTTCACTTTTAGAATGCCTACTAATGGGATTTTAGACCTCTTTGCTTGAGTCTTTGTATCTTTTATATTATCTCCATATTCACATTTTAATTTCAAATTCTGAAAGTTTTTCCTTCAATTTTTAAAAATTTTATTTGGACAGCATAACTTTTTGGTTGTGTTTTATTTACTGCTGCTTAACCTCTTACCCCAAACTTAATTTATTCTATTTATCACAGTTGTGTGGGCTGATTAGGCTTAGCTGGACAGTTTTTTTCTGCTGACCTCACTGCACATTCAGATAGTGGCTGGGACTGGTGGTCATGACCTGAGCCGAAGGCAGACACTTAACGGACTGAGCCACCCAGGCATCCCTAAAGTCTAGGACAGTTTAAATAAAAATTCAGCTGGGTCCAATTTTGCCTCCCATGAGCTATCTGGAGATAATTTTGGTTGTCACAACTGGCTGAGGGGAGTGCTATGGGTGTTTTGTGGGTAGAGGGGATGTTACTAAATGTCTTACATGACAAAGAATTATCTAGCCCAAAATATCGGTACTTCCAAGATTGAGAAACCATGGTTTAAATAAACATCTGAGCCTCATCTGTTTTTCTCTTTTTCTGTATATTAGTCTTCATTTTTTCCATTCCTCTAGTCATTTTTAGTAATTTTAGATTCTAAAAAAATCACTTCATCTGTACTTTTGAATCTATGGTTATGAAGCTCTTTTCATTTCTAAAGTTGTTTTCTTTACCATGATTACTTGTCAGAAGCTTGTCTGTTTTATTATACTGGTCTTTTGAAAGAATCAGTCCTTTTATTTTTTTAAATCTAATTTTCTTTTTCATTTTTGTGTGTGTCTTAACTCTTTTTTTCTTTTGCCTTTCTAGTTTATTGGACCACTGTGATTTAAATTGCTTTAACAAACATGTAAAGGTACACATTTTCTTCTGCATGCTATTTCACTTCATGGCATAGGTTTTAAGATTTAGTATATTTATTTTCTAAATAGTTTGTATTTCCTAAGTGATTTCATTCCATCTTTTGTTCATATTGCTTTGTTATATTTCACAAGAAGTTGTATAGGTGTAGAAAACATATAAACATGAGCGTTAATAGTTACAGTAAATACCTGGGAACTACCACCCAGCCCTGACCCAGGTGAAGAAACAGACTATTGCTAGTACTACAAACCTTCTGCACGTTCCTTCCAGATGATCATTCCCTTCAATGCTAATCTTTTCCTTTTCCCTAGTTTTTATCATATATATCTGCATTTCTGAACAATATGATTTAGTATTGACTTTTTAAGCTTCATATTGAGTCATACTATATGTGTGTTCTTTGTCTTTTGCTTAACATTGTGTGTTAAATTTATTCATATGTGTAGCTGTGGTTCTTTTTCATTGCTGTATTTATTCCATTCTTTGAACATACCATTACAGATTTATCATTTGAGTTGATTGCACTTTGCTATTAGGAACAGTGTGGGGCGCCTACTTGGCACTGTTGGTTAAGCGTCTGACTCTTGGTTTTGGCTCAGGTCATGCTCTCAGGGTTGTGAAGTTGAGCCCCACATTAGCCTCCGCACTCAGAGCAGAGTCAGCTCAAGATTCTCTCTCTCCCTCTCCCTCTGTTCTCCTGGTTGTGCTTGCGCTCTCTCTCACTCCCTCTCTCAAAGAAATAAATCTGTCTCTAAAAAAAAAAAAAAGGAACAGTGTGCTACCATAATCATTCTTGTCCATATTTTGTGGGATACCTGTGTAAGCATTTTTCTGGGCACATACTTAGAAGTTGGATTACTGGAGCAATTTCTTCTTAAACCTAAGAGTTCTTTAGAAAAAGTTTTTAACATTCTCAGGTGGCCTTTGGGCTATTTTTAGTTTTTCACTATTTACAATATGGCCTGTAACTTCTCAGCTGAATTATCAACAATTGCTTAAACTTAACCATTGGTGTTACTATGTCTTTGCTTATTGCTGTATCTTATATTCCATGGTTGCTTCCTACTCTGAAAATAGATCCCTACTAACGTTCTCTATTGTTATTTTTAGAAAGGATTTCTAGGAATGCGTGGAGAGTGTTCCTTGAATACTCAGTGTCTGTTTTTATTATTCATTCAACCCCTATCCATCTGATTCTGTGCAAAGTACTCTATAGAGGTGCTGAGGATCCAGTGGCAAAGAAACAGATATGGTGCCTGTCCCGATGGAACTAGACATAGAATTCTAAGTTCATAATTGAGTCTCTTCTAGGTTCTTTACGCTTTTATCTTCCAGTATTTATTGTTACAGATGAAAAGCCTGATGTCTGGTTCTTCTTTTCCTATATATTTGTTTTCTTTCTGGAAGTTGGTATGGTTTTTTCTTTAACTGTGAAGTATAGGGTTTTACTTTTCAGTATTCCTTTGGGGCATTCAGAGCCACTTAATATTCTGAAGTCTTTCTTTAGCTTGACAACCTTTGTCTCTTATTTCTTTCCCTCAGTCTTATGGGTAAATAGCGGATGAATATTAGTTCTGGGTATTCCTATCTCCCATTTCCCGTAACTCTTCTATTTCAGTACCCCTTCCTCTCCCCACCCCCTATCTCCCTTTTTCTCCATATTCTAAGGGAATGTCACAATTTGGTCATCTTCTTAATCATAAATGTTTTGTTGATTCAAATCCATTGTGCTCTCTGGTCCTTCTACTAAGTGTTTTTTTCCTTTATCTTTTTTTTTTTTGAAGAGGAAATCTTTTTTATTTCCCAGAACTGTCTTTTCCTTTGCATGGTTATCTTTTTTATGTTTTGTGGATACAATATCTTCTCAAGTACTGCTAAGAATTCCAATTAGATTTTTTTTGTTTTATTTTCTTCATTAATAATGCTTCAGGTCACTTGTTCTGTTTGTTTGACTTGGTGCCTTTTTTCCAGAGTGCCAGTTTTCTTCAAATGTCTGGTGATACTTGGTCATCTGCTCATTTATAGATGAGGTATACCATTGATCACATTGTCAGTGATTGATGTGAGTGCCCTCAGTAATTGTCACTCTTCTCTGCCTGGTTTGTACACCTGTGCTCTGGCTATGGCTTGTGAATGGAGAGGTACTAGCAGGCAGACTTTCCAGCTCCTGAGTTCAAGGAAGAGATGAGTGAGTTAGATTTTGCTGCTGTGTTGAGTTATATTTTTAAAAATGTCTTTTCTCTGTGGTTCTGACACTTATACTAAGAGGCCATCAAGTTACGCCTCCTATGTAAGAAAGTGATCCTTGGGGCACCTGGGTGGCTCAGTCGTTAAGCGTCCGCCTTCGGCTCAGGTCATGATCTCAGGGTCCTGGGATCGAGCCCCACATCGGGCTCCCTGCCCCACGGGAAGCCTGCTTCTCCCTCTACCATTCCCCCTGCTTGTGTTCCCTCTCTAGCTGTGTCTGTCTCTGTCAAATAAATAAAATCTTAAAAAAAAAAATCCTTACCAGCTGTAGTTGGAACAAATACAGCAAGTATTTCTAGAAGGAAAAAAAAAATCATACTAACTTTATGCATTGTGTTGTGAACTCTGCTCTGGTTCAGAAAACTTGTCTTTTTGAACTCTGCCAAAACTAGGTCTGAAGGCCCTTCCTAAAACCCCATCAGATTATTTGTGAATGAGTGGTAAATTGTAGAGAAGTATTCTGTGGTAAATGACATGTTGTAGAAAAGAAAAATGGCTCTTTAGTGAAATGGTGATCATTTTACAATTTTGTAGTTTTGTAAAACATCTACTCCTTTATGACACATTTTACGTTTTAAAATGTGAGGAATATATGGAAAGATTTAGGCTTTTCAAAGTTAAAAAGGTAGATATTTTAAGGAACCTATGGTTTGGGATATTTGTTTTAAGTGAAAGAAGCCATTCATTGACCTTATATACATAGCCATAGGTATAAAATGTTTTCTTATTTTAAATTAGACTATTTAAAATTTTTTTCCAGTTTTGCTTTATATTGGACTAATTGCTGTTGTTTATTCTCAAGGCATCTATCAAGTTGAATCGTTCAAAAAACATTTTTTTTTAAAGCTGATAAATATTGTCACATCAAACCTGGATTTAAAAGTAAATATTCAACTTTAATAAATTCTATTAGTGGAACTATAGTGACAGATGACTGATAATTTGTCCCTAAAGTCTTCTAATGTCCTCAGTATGTGCTTATTCTGTGCAGCCCTAGCAAATTGGTTTTGTTTTTCAGAATGGGACCACAGAAGAAGTGACTTCAGAAGAGGAGGAAGAGGAAGAGATGGCTGAAGTAGGTATTTTATGTAAGAATCACGTTTTATAAATACCGTATCTTCATTTTTGAATATTTTTGAATCTCCTTTATAAACCAGTGTTAATGTGGAATAATGAAAACCCCATTGCATTTGAAATTGAATATAATTTCTAAAATCTGGCTTTAGTTTTAATTAATGATGTTTTTGAGCAAAATGTTTGATTTCCTAGAAAATCTCTTAACATTTAGCATTAAAATTATATTTACATTTAATAGTAATCAATGCTTAACCCATATTTGGTTATTTTTAAGAAGAGGAACTACTAAGTTTCAAAAATTCTGAATTTAAATAAAAGGAGAATTTGAGAACGTTTCAGGGACTACTCATTAGAAGTAATAAAGCTATCTCATGTTGAAAAACCATCTAAGAATTTGGTAGGGCAGATTCTAAGACCTTGACCTTAGGCCAGTTTAGTTACCAGGCACTGATATAATTTTAGAGGTTTTCAGACTCTGAAGCTTTGTGTTTAAATTCTGTGTCTCTTCATTGACCATGTAAAAGGTATTTGAGTTCCACAGTCTTGATTTTAAAACCTTCTTACTGGTTTGGATCTTAGAATTAATTCAGGTTATTACCTTATTTTCTTGATGTGCAAAATCCAAATCTTAAATACACTTCTTAGAATGCCTTAAAACTAAAGAAGTAGTTGTGGTTTGTTTTGTGAGTCTGGGAGCAAAATAATTCTTTTTTTTTAAGATTTTATTTATTTATTTTACAAAATGAGAGAGACCACAAGCAGTGGGGGAGGGGTACAGGGAGAGGGAGAAGCAGGCTCCCCACCAAGCAGGGAGCCCGATACAGGGCTCGATCCCACGACCCTGAAATCATGACCGGAGCTGAAGGCAGATGCCTAACTGACTAAGCCCCTCATTTGTCTCCAAGATAATTCTTAACACTGTCTAATTTGTATGATTTTTTTGGGATAGTTTGTTTTTCACATTTTCATGCAGTGTAATTTAGGTAGAATAAACTGCGGGAAAATAGTAAACCTTTTCCATGGGTTTGGTGTCCAGTGAAATAGAGATTCTACTCAGAGTTTATGTACTTCTCATTTTTTTCCTTTGCAAGATAATATAAAGAAGGGACAGCAACGTTTAGGGAAATCTAGAAAGATAGGATCCTGGATTTCAGAGATGTCAGATTAAGATAGAAAATATAATCTAGGTAATGAAAATAATGGTAAAAAAGGCACAGAGCAAGCTTTGGGCATGGTGTGTTTAGGTGCATTGGAGATTGACGTGTTGGAGTCATGGAAAGCAAGTTTGGCTAGAAAAGCAGATGGCTTAAAGTCTTGAATTAGAGACAAATATGTTTATATTTGGTGTGATTGTTGAGAAAAAGGCCTTGAGCAGAGAATAGTGTGCTGAGAATGTTGTTTTATAAAGATAATCTGCACAGAACAGAATTCATCATTAATACTCAAGTGGAGAAGATTTTTGGATAGGAATGTGGCTGAGTTTAAAGGTGGAGGAGGAAGAGGAGATCCAGACTAAGGACATTTCTGAAGAAAATAAGTGTGGAATAGAACATTGGGGCTGCAAGGTACCAATCAGGGGAGGGAGCTCCATGAAACATGGAGTCATGGACAGAGTCTCAATAAGAAAGGAATGTTAATAGGGGTTGAGGAGATGAGAGTCTAAAGAAAAAGACCATTGGGTCTGGATGGAAGTGGTTTTTAAACTGGTCTACAAATCACAGTGAATTAGTTTCCTTAAAAAAATGGAGATAGTAATTATCAGCTACTCCTTTAGAGATTTTGATGATTGAAGTAAAGAGAAGTTAAGATGATAGAAAAAGGTTAGGATTTTAAAAGTTCTGCATAGATTTGTTTAAACAGGAGTAGATGATATGGAAAAGGAGGAAGGAGAATGATGTAGTGATTACAGATGTTAGCCAAGGGCTGCTATTCAAATTCATAGTCTAATTTTTTCCCTAATTATAAGAATCAGTAGGTGCTCACTACAGAAAACTTGGAAAAGAAAGAAAAGCACTAAATGTCTCTAGAGATTATTATTTCAGTATATGTCCTTCTAGCCTCTTTTTTTTTTTTTTAAAGATTTTATTTATTTATTTGACAGAGAGAGAGCGAGAGCAGGAACACAAGCAGGGGAAGTGGGAGAGGGAGAAGCAGGCTTCCTGAGGAGCAGGGAGCCCGATGCAGGACTCGATCCCAGGATGCTGGGATCAAGACCTGAGCCGAAGGCAGATGCTTAACGACTGAGCCACCCAGGCGCCCTCTAGCCTCTTTTTTTTTTCTGTCCTTATTTTAGCATGACTGAGAAACAAAGATTGTATTCTTTGTTTTTCATTGCATTATTTTTTCCATTTAATACATTTTATTTAACCTAATATATTTAAATTATTGTTATTTCAACATGTGATATAAAACAAAATTATGAGGCCTTCATATTTTTTCTCACTAAGTCTTCCGAATCGGGTGTGGACTGTACATTTACAGCACATCTGAGTTCAGACTAGCCACATTCCAAGTGCTCAGCAGCTGCAAGAAACAAGGGTCTGCCCTGCTGGACAGCACAGCTCTAACTAGTATAGGCCCTGTGGTCGCCCAGGGGTGCCCAGCCCACAGCTCAACCCAGGGTTGTGGTGGGGTCCCCCCCGGTGGGTTCTCAGGTTTGGGTTTGGGGCTGCTGCACTGCCTCCCCCCCCAGGCAGCAGCCAGAAACAGCTGAGACCCAGTTGAGCACAGAACCTGGCGCCCACAGTGGCCAACTTTGTCCACTCACAGTGCCACCATCCTTACCACACTTTTGTTTCATTATTGATGCAGAAGAAACAATTATGCTATGTTGGCATTTTAATGGTCTTCTAATATTCCATGGAACTGAGTTACCTGCTCTGGGTTTTTGTTTTGTTTTGTTTTTAATATTTATTTGAGACAGAGAGCGCCCGAGCAAGTGCAAGTGCGAGCGGGAGAGAGGGGCGGATGGGAGAGGGAGAGAATCTCAAGCAGACTCCACACTGAGCGGAGGGCCTGCCACTGGGCTCCATGACCTGAGCTGAGCTGAGATCAAGAGTCGGATGCTTAACCAACTGAGCCACCCAAGACCCCCCTGCTCTGGTATTTTTGCACATGCAGTTTTGTGAGGGGGTTTGTGGCTATAAAGTTTAAATAGGCATCTTTATCCCCAAGTCTGTGTTCACATTTTAAATTAGTTCCTTACAATAGATTTCTACAAGTCAAGTTACTGGAACAAAGCATAAATAAGGTTCTTTATACCTAGTGCTAAACTGTTTCAAAAGTTCCTCTTAATAGGAGACTTTTTTGGTAATAGTTATGACTTTACAAATCTATTAAATATGCTTTACTCAGTTTGTAGCTTTTAAGCAAAATGTAAGATCTAAAAGGAGGGAACCTGAACTGAATGTGAAGGCTTTTTTCCCTTCCCCATTCTCTGTTCCCTGTCGAATCAAGAATAATTTAACTTTTGCATAAGTTTCAATAAGCTAATATTTTTCACGTAGGATATAGAAGACTTGGATCACTATGAGATGAAGGAAGAAGAGCCTGTTAGTGGAAAAAAATCAGAGGATGAAGGAATTGAAAAAGAAAACTTGGCAATACTAGAGAAAATTAGGAAGACTCAAAGGCAAGACCATCTCAATGTAAGTATGTGCCAATATCTAGAACCTGGACTTTTGGGATTGAGTAATTATAGGTAATAATATAAAACTGGGCAAGTCATTAAGAGACCAGTCTAGGCTGCTCTCCTCCACCCTTGCCTGTGTTGTGCATTCAGCCATTTGTTGCCCTAGTGGGTTGTTGTTGTTGTTGTTGAAGTGTCTCATCTGTGGTAGCTTTCTACCATGCTCATCTGCTTTTTACGTGCTGGAATTAACCTGCTGTTCACCGTATACACACCTCCTTTCCAGACTATATCGCTTACCCTTCTCCTATGAGATCTGTGTATTTAAATTTAGTGTCTTCTACAAAGTACAGTTTAAATTCTTCTCCACCTCTAACCAAATCAAAAGTATTTTTTTCTTTTGACTTAACATCACTTTTATGTGAAGTTGCATGGGGCATGAAACGAAAACTGAGTCTGGTAATAAACACAGGTATGTGGCTTCAGTTTCCTCAACATGAAAATATGGATAATATATACCTTTTGGATGATTGCTGAGAAGGATAAATGAGAATGATGCATATAAAATGCCCAAAGTAGGGGCATTTTTGTTTCAACACTTCCTTCTTATTTCCTACCTTGTATTAGAGCTCTTTATCAAACTGTGACATCTGAGGACCTTTGTCTTGGGTATAGGTTCTCAAAAACCAGGAATGAATTATTATGTAGGGAGATGCCAGGTGTTGTAAGCAGATAGATTACTCTCTCCTTCAGTCCAGCTGTATTTAATTGGCAAATCTTTTTTAGAGAGCAAAGAAATTTAGCTCTGCCCTTATCTTGATTATTTAAAAAAAAGTTTGTAGCATTTAAATTAATGATTACTATACTTTCTATCTCTTGTGACTGCTTTCCGTTTGGATATTACAGTCAAAACGAACACAAATTATTGAATGTTTTCACATGAGAGACACTAAGTACTTTAAATTTTACATACCTTCCCCTTCAACCTTTATAGCCACTTTATAAAATATTGTTCCTATTTGTAGGTGTGAAACTAGGATTTAAACCAGTTAAGTAATGTACTCAAGGTCACAAAGCTAGGAGGTAATAGCTTTGTGAACATGATTGCCACCCATCCCCCAAAGTGTAGTGCAGCCATTAACATTTTGAATTTTACATGATCAGTTCTTTTTTTTAATTGAGGAATTCTAAATGTGAGAAATAGTTGGCATTCATATTCAGTCGTAGAATAAGACATTGGTGCATTTTCATTTTTAAAGAAATGCCAACATTGAAAAGAACTGAAACTAGTTGCATGCAGGTGAACATGTTATTTCTCAGTTTCTTAATATGTAAAGTAGACCTGACCTTCAGTATAACATTCTTCCTTATAGTCTGACTAATGAAACTGTTTTAGTTGATAGTGTGAAATGGTAAGGGCCATCTAGTATTTTCAAAAATTGATGGTGATGCTACATACTTAAAAGAATAGCTAAAATTAAAAAAAAAAAAATTAAAGAATGGGCAAAATCAGGAACAGTGACAACACCAAATGCTGACGAGGATGTGAAGCAATAGGAATTCTCACACCTTGCTCATGGGAATGCAAAATGGTACAGCCACTTTTGAAGACAGTCTGGCAGATTCTTAGAAAACTAAACATAATTTTTACCACGTATTCCAGCAGTTGCACTCTTTGGTATACCCAAATGAATTGAAGACTTATGTCCAAACACCTGCATAGAGATGTTTATAGCAACTTTATTCATAATTGTGAAAACTTGGAAGGAGCCAGGGTATCCATCCCTTCAGTAGGTGAACAGATAAACTGTGGCATATCCCGACTATATGGAATATTATTCCCTGCTAAAAAAGAAGTGAGCTATCAAACCATGAAAAGACACAGGAACCTTAAATCTATATTACTAAGTGAAAGAAGCCGATCTGGTGAAAAAGCTACACAACTGTATGTTTCCAACTATATGACTTTCTGGAAAAGTCAAAACCAAGGAGACAGCAAAAAGATCAGTGCTTGCCAGAGGTGAGGTGGAGGGATAAATACGTGGAGCACAGAGGATTTTTAGGGCAGTGAAAATACTCTGTATGATACTATGATGATGGATATGTGTCGTTAGGCATTTTCCAAACCCATTTAGTGTACAGCACCAAAGGTGAACCTTAAGGTAATTTATGGATTTCACTGGTAATGATGTGTCAGTGTAGGTTTATCAGTTTAGAAAATGTACCTTCTGATGAGGGATATTGATAATGAGAGAGACTGTGTGTTGTGGGAGCAGTTATATGGGAAATCTCTGTACCTTTCTCTCAACTTTTCTGTGAACCTAAAAAT
>NW_025409043.1:129211-130000 GCF_002201575.2 Neomonachus schauinslandi | reverse complement strand
TTCTTAATGTTTTAAATATTTTTAAGGAATTATTTAGTTATTTTTTAGTGTGAGAGTGTGAGAGAGCGAGAGTGTGCTGCAGACTCTTCACTGAGTGCAGAGCCTGACATGGGGCTAGATCTCAGAACCCTGAGGTCCTACCTGAGCTGAAACCAGGAGCCAATCACTGAACTGACTAAGCCACCCAGGTGCCCTGTGATCTTCCTTAATTATTATCCCCTTATCAGTAGATTTTATGAATGAGCTATAATCAGAATATTAATACATTTCTTTATATATTTGTTATATATTCTTCATTTAAATTAATTTTTTATTTAATTGGTTAAAAACAATTTTTTTAAAATTCTCTAAATTTAAATGCATGTCAAAATGCACTTGAAGCAATTCAAAAGGGTGTATAATAAGTATTTTTCTCATATATTTGGGTAAATGTGGTAAACTAGTGGGGCCTGGCTGGCTCTTTCAGTAGAGCTGCAACTCTGGATCTCAGAGTTGTTAAGTTTGAGCACGATGTTATGTGTTGAGATTCCTTAAAAATAAGATCTCTTAAAAAATTACCCTTGCTAGATGAATAATACAAGTTTATCTCTTGATTTCTCTAAAGCTCTATTTAAAAGATAGTAAAGACATCCCAAAGAGTAGAAAGTTGCAAACAGAAAGAGAAACAGGAAAAAAGCTCTCAGCCAACAGTGACACCAACCAATTTTAGAAAATGAGCTGTATATGGATAGGGGAAAACTTGCATGAAACACTAGCTTAAGAGAAACCCTGGCCTACTGCGGAAGCACC
>NW_025409043.1:0-856 GCF_002201575.2 Neomonachus schauinslandi | reverse complement strand
GTCTTTCTAGCTCACTGTCTCTCATCCTTAAGATGTCACTGTTGGTTTTATACTTTAAAGAAACTGCTAGAGATCTGTCCGCTTTATACACCCTCCAGGCAGAAAGAAAGAGAAAGTCAGAGGGCAAATAGGCACATGATGGCCGAGTCAATCTTTTCCAGAAACTACACCCAGTGGCTTCTATTTCCATTTCATTTACCTGAGTGTTATTTAATGTCTCCACCTCTCTCCCATCTGCAAGGAAGACTGAGATATCAGGGCTATTTTTTATCTTAACATGTTGCCACCCACATTAAAATTGGGATTCTGTTAGTCAGGAAAAGGAGACAATGGGCATCGTAGAGGGAACGAGCAGTTTCTGCCACAACCTCACACCAGGGTGTATTAGGACTCGTATGCTTTTTACTTATTCATAATTATTTATTTTTGAACTACCAAATCCAACCTATCTCCCAGTTCTGTTGAATTTGCCTCCTAAAAGTCTTCCAGAAGACATCATAACCCCCACAACCTAGTTCAACTCCACAATCCTAATTAAAAATCCACCTTAATCCCTTGGTTCCCCACTCCTAGTACATTTAACATTTGACCTCATGACTCCTCAATGTATCCTTCGTAGTCTCTTGTCAGAGTGAAAATTTGATAGAGTCAATCACCTAGATCCCCATTTGCTCTTAGAATAGAGAAAAACTTCTTAATGACCTACAAAACCTTGCATAATTTAGGATCTTGCTACCTTGCCAGCCTCATTCCACAATATGCTCTAATGTCTCTCCCTTCTTCCCACTCTCTGCCTGCCTGTCTCTGTCTTCACGAATACTGGTGTTATTTAAGTCCCTTAAAAGCACTTTGTTCC
>NW_025409042.1:0-507 GCF_002201575.2 Neomonachus schauinslandi | reverse complement strand
CACCCTTGCTCAGTGTGTTTGGCAGGAGCTGTGACTTGGAAGTTCAAGCAGGGACCCAAGGTTAGATCACCTCTGTTAAAGTCCTGGATTCACCACTTAGAAGCCCATTATGTAGCCTCTTTGATTCTCATTTTCCTCTTAAGAAATTGAGGATGAGAATATTATTTACCTCATAGAGTCGTTCTGAGAATTGAAGGAGATAATGCTTATAAAGGATCTAGCACAATGCCAGGCACAGGGGGTGCTCCATAAATGCATTATCTATCATCATCATCACCACCATCAAATCCAACATCTTCACCACTATCACCATCACCTTCATATCACCACCATCACCACCATCACCACCACCACCACCACCATCACCACCACCATCACCGCCACCATCGTCACCATCACCACCACCACCACCATCGTCACCATCACCACCACCACCATCACCACCACCACCATCACTACCATCACCACCATCATCACCACCATCACCACCACTACCATCACATCACC
>NW_025409041.1:0-493 GCF_002201575.2 Neomonachus schauinslandi | reverse complement strand
TGGAGCGGGGGAAGGAATGGCGGCGGGACAGGGAATGAATGAACGCGTGCGAGCATGAATGGCGGAGCGCATGAATGAATGAGTGCCTGGCGCGCGTGCAGGAGGAACGAATGAATGAGGAACGAATGCACGAGGGGAACGCCGAGGGAAAGAGTGAATGGGCCCTTAAAGCCGGGAGACCTTAGGTACTGACCTGTCTAACCCATTCATCCATGCATTCACTCAGTTCCCAACATTTATTGGACACCTACTGTATACCAGCCCTGCTCTAGGCCTGGGAACGCCGCAGGGAACGAAGCCAAATTCCTGAGCTCCTGGAGTTCACAGTTTACAAATGTAGAACCTGCGGGAGTGGGGGCGGGGTGTGTGGGGGGGAAACGAAAGGCTTGACTCGGCCAAGCTCAGCTACCTCTTTCCGGGCCCTTACTCTACCGCACCCCCAGCCCGACCTCAGTGCGTCCCTTGGGTCACCACAGGTACCTCTCCCGCCTTC
>NW_025409040.1:368511-369000 GCF_002201575.2 Neomonachus schauinslandi | reverse complement strand
CCTCTTCCTGCTGCTCGTGGCGCTCGACCGCATGGAGTACGTGCGCACGTTCCGCAAGCGCGAGGACCTGCGCGGCCGCCTCTTCTGGGTGGCGCTGGACCTGCTTGACCTGCTGGACATGCAGGCCAACCTGTGGGAGCCGCCGCGCACCGGGCTGCCGCTCTGGGCCGAGGGCCTCACCTTCTTCTACTGCTACATGCTGCTGCTGGTGCTGCCGTGCGTGGCGCTCAGCGAGGTCAGCATGCAGGGCGAGCACATCGCGCCGCAGAAGATGATGCTCTACCCCGTGCTCAGCCTCGCCACCGTCAACGTGGTGGCCGTGCTGGCGCGGGCCGCCAACATGGCGCTCTTCCGCGACAGCCGCGTCTCGGCCATCTTCGTGGGCAAGAACGTGGTGGCGCTGGCCACCAAGGCCTGCACGTTCCTCGAGTACCGCCGCCAGGTGCGCGACTTCCCGCCGCCGGCGCTCGCGCTGGAGCTGCAGCCGCC
>NW_025409040.1:0-789 GCF_002201575.2 Neomonachus schauinslandi | reverse complement strand
GGGTGTATCAATCTTGTTAATTCTTTCAAAGAACCAGCTCCTAGTTTTGTTGATCTGTTCTACTGTTCTTTTGGTTTCTATTTCATTGATTTCTGCTCTGACCTTTATTATTTCTCTTCTCCTGCTGGGTTTATGCTTGATTTGCTGTTCTTTCTGCAGCTCCTTTAGGTGTAGGGTTAGGTTGTGTAGTTGAGACCTTTCTTGTTTCTTGAGAAGGGCTTGTATTGCTATATACTTTCCTCTTAGGACCGCCTTTGCTGCATCCCAAAGATTTTGAACAGTTGTGTTTTCATTTTCGTTGGTTTCCATGAATTTTTTAAATTCTTCTTTAATTTCCTAGTTGGCTCATTCATTCTTTAGTAGGATGCTCTTTAGCCTCCATGTATTTGAGTTCTTTCCAACTTTCCTCTGTGATTCAGTTCTAATTTCAAAGCATTGTGGTCTGAAAATAGGCAGGGAATGATCGCAATCTTTTGGTACTGGTTGAGACCCGATTTATGACCTAGGATGTGATCTATTCTGGAGAATGTTCCATGGGCACTAGAGAAGAATGTGTATTCTGTTGCTTTGGTATGGAACGTTCTGAATATATCTGTGAAGTCCATTTGGTCCAATGTGTCATTTAAAGTCTTTATTTCCTTGTTGATCTTTTGCTTAGATGATCTGCCCATTGCAGTGAGTGGGGTGTTAAAGTCCCCTACTATTGTATTATTATCAATGTGTTTCTTTAATTTTGTTATTAATTAGCTTATATAAGTGGCTGCTCCCATGTTAGGGGCATAGATATTT
>NW_025409039.1:172711-173000 GCF_002201575.2 Neomonachus schauinslandi | reverse complement strand
AAAATTCTATTTCTTGTGGTTTTGGACTAAGATTTAATTTCTTGTTGGCTTTTGGCTGGCAGCCATCCTGTTTATAGAGACTTCTCTGGTTTCCTTGCCACATGGGTTCCCCAAACACCAATGACTGCTTCATAAAAGCCAAAAGGGAAATAGTATATCTACAAGATGAACGTCCCAATCTTATGTAAACTAAGCATGGAAAGGACATGTTTTCACTTTGTCCTCTTATTAGACACAAGGAATAGGTCCTGCCCATACTTAAGGATCTTCACAACTATGTGAATACCAG
>NW_025409039.1:93019-165225 GCF_002201575.2 Neomonachus schauinslandi | reverse complement strand
TCTGTATGTCTGTTTTTGTGCCAGTACCATGCTGTCTTGGTGATCACTACTTTGTAATATAGCTTGAAATCAGGCAACGTGATGCACCAGCTTTGTTTTTCTTTTTCAACATTTCCTTGGCAATTCGGGGTCTTTTCTGATTCCATACAAATTTTAGGGTTGTTTGCTTCAGCACTTTGAAAAATGTCATTGGAATTTTGATCGGGATGGCATTGAGGGTATAGATTGCCCTGCGTAGCGTAGACATTTTAACAATGTTTATTCTTCCAATCCATGAGCATGGAATGTTTTTCCATCTTTTTGTGTCTTCAATTTCTTTCATGAGTGTTCTGTAGTTCCTAGAGTATAGAACCTTTACTGCTTTGGTTAGGTTTATTCTAAGGTATCTTATGGTTTTTGGTGCTATTGTAAATGGAATCTTTTCTCTAATTTCTCTTTCTACAGTTACATTGTTAGTGTATAAGAAAGCAACTGATTTCTGTGCATTGATTTTTGTATCCTGCCACATTACTGAATTGCTGTATGAGTTCTAGCAATTTAGGGGTGGAGTCTTTTGAGTTTTCCACATAAAGTATCATGTCGTCTGCAAAAAGAGAGAGTTTGACTTCTTCTTTGCCAATTTGAATACCTTTTATTTCTTTTTGTTGTCTGATTGCTGTGGCTAGGACTTCCAGTATTATGTTGAACAATAGTGGCATGTCTCGCCACTATTGTTCAACATAGTACTGGAAGTCCTAGGTCAAGTCTTCTGATGAGACATATGGAGACAATCTTTTTCTGATACCACGTCTTTTGTTAACTTTTCCATTTAATGTTTTAATAGTTTCTTTTTTTTCCCTTTTTCTTTTATTTATTTATTTTATTATGTTATGTTATTCACCATACATCATTAGTTTTTGTAGTTTCTATTTCTCTGCTGAAATTCTCTATTCATGCATGTTGTCTGCTAAATCTTTTATCTGATAGCTTAAAGCCCTTCTGATATTCTAGCATCTGAGGTATCCCTGTTGGTTGACTATTTCATCCATTTATAATAGGCAGTTCTTCCCATTCTCAGTTTGAGCACCAGCTACTGTGAACAGATAAATAAAATTACCACCTAGAAGTGGGCGGTTAGTATGTGTGGAGGGATGGGGTCGGCCTTGGTTTGGGGGTTTTATTAGTGCTCTTACCTTTATAGATTTCAGTTTCTGTACTGGAATCTGCTTTTCCCTTATGTTTATGGTGCCAGAGTTTTGTTTTGATTTTTCCTCAGTGTTCCTGCCCATCCTCCATTTCAGCCATTTCTCAATGCCTATGCCACAGAAAGGGTCTCTCCATGGCCTTCCCCTGCCCTTGCAGTAGACTGCTGGACTTGTTACAAGTGCTAGGATTATGGCAAGGGCAGAGCTGTCTTCTATTCTCCTTGACCAGCCTTAGTCTCAGGCTGGTCCTATGTGTCTGGGCCCCTGGGGTGGTGGTTTCTGAGCAACTCTGCCCTGTCCCAATGGCAGCAACACTCTCCCTGTTCTGAGCAGGAAAGCATATCCTACCTGTCCCCCAGCAGTATCATGCCTCTATTTGTGTAGGAATGGGTGCAGGCTATGTGGTTTCCTGCTCCATTTTTCCCCCAGATGCTGTGCACTTGCCTTTAGTCCTGGCAATGGGAGAAAAACACCTTCTCTCTTACAAAGGTGGATGAGTTTTGCTTCTCCTCCATAAGCTTTGGGTCTTTGCCAGGCTCTGGGAGGAGAGAATTTCTCAGTCCTCTCCCAGTGTCACAATGCTTTATTTCCTTTTGAGAGAAGGTCCAGGGAAGGGGGAGTTATTTGTACCTTGCCTCCAATTGCAGCCAATCATATGCTGCATGCCTGTGCCACCAAGCAGAACTCTCTGGTCTCTGCTCTACTCTTTCTCATGAACAGCCAAGGCGGCCCTTGGCAAAGATCTTGTGAGTGTGAACATCTCTTATGTTTTGGGTACCCAAGTATTCCAAACTTTGGCCCACACTTGGCTTTTAAGAATTCCTGAACATTCTGATTTCTTCTTACCCACTTCTATGGGGGCTACCACCCCTCCCTTCTGTGTTCTGGCAATGTAAGACTGTTATGTCTCTCCTCACAGAAGATTAACACTCTGGAATCTAGTTCACTTGGTTGCTTTGTAACCTCAGGCCTCTGGGCTCAAGACACATTAAAAATCTGTAGATCATCTTGTTTAAGGGAAGAGTATTCTCTTGAAGCTTTCTACATTCTGAACAGAAAGCCTACTTTATCCCTTAATTTCTAATCTGCACTGAGTTTTTCCTTGACCTATGGATTAGCTTACAAGTGAAACTCTTAATTCCCAAATATAGGATTTTCCATCATTTGTTACTGATTTCTAGTCTACTTGCATTTAATTGGCATTCGGTATAAATTACCTTTGAAATCTGCTTTATTTTGCAGAAGTTCTGCATGTGCTTGAATGTGTTTTGCATTTACTGGGTACAGTGTTCACTGTATGTGTTCCAGTTTATTACAGTGGTCAAATCTTTGATTTCCTTACTGATTTGTCTACTTTTCTATCAGTTACTAAGAGAACTAGATTAATATTCCAATATGTTCATGAATTTTTTGTGTCAAAAGAACTACAAATCTTAGTTGACATATTTTGAAACAGAAAAGCATTAGAGATAGTTACTTCAAAATGATCAGTTTGAGTACACATAACTTGATCTCCATGTTTTTTTCTGACATGTTAAACATAACTTTAGGTTTTATTTTTCTATCTTCCTCCAACTCTTTTACATCCTTATGCTGTGGATTGTGTGCATAGCTAGATTTTCTGAGGCCTGACATCTTAACTGAAGCATTTAGCCCTTTATGTTACTAATACTTGGATTTAAGATTTATTACACAAGGTCTGATTCTTTTTCTCTCCCTGCTTTCTTTTGAACTGATTACACTTTGTCCCATTATTTCCTTCTCCTAATGGGGTTATTTTTTCTGTGATTTTAGGGGCAATGCTAAAAATTACAAAATGCATTAACTATGATCAGTACCTTAGCTCTCAACCTAGACAACTTTACACATTGGAGGTGTTTAATCTATTGAGGTTATATTTATTCTATCTTTGGCCAGTGAAAGCCTCTGCCAAGAGTTGGTATTTCAGAATTGTTCTCATCTACCTTAGGGGAACAAGACCACACTGCAGGTATTAGGGGAGTGGCAATAACTCCCAACATATTATACCAATGACCCCCACATTTTGGCGGGGATCAGAATCACCTACAAAACTTGGTGGAAAACATAAAGGCAAGACCCTTTCCTGCCTCAATAAGCCTGGGCCTTTATGTTCGACTAGCATTTCAGGGAATTCTGATACTGAGTTTTAGTAGCAATGATGCTATAATACAGAAGGTTCTCAGACTTCTCATCTGTGGTGAATGCAGATGACCTAGAGATCAAAGAGGATATACTGGCTTATACAATTTCTTTAGCATTTGAGAGCAAAGGAGGCAACAGTGATTACCAGGATTGAGAAGTTGGTTGTTAATGGCCAGAGTAGCACTGGAGAAAGAAAAGGGAAGCTCAGTTCAACTAACTACAAACTATGGCATCATCTAAAGGAATTGCTATCTCCTATAGCCAAAGTGCACATGTAGCTAAGAATCAGGCCCAGCATATGATCAGGACAATAGCAGAATTACAATGGGTGTTAAATTCTACCTCTGGTATACTAAAGTCTCCTATACTAAAGTCAGGCCCTGGTAAAGGAGTTAGAATACTGGTTTAGGGACATCTGGGCAGATGCTCTTCAGATCCTTGAACTACTCACTTCCCAGAATTCTTTGGACCTCTCCCTTTGCTTAAAGGTAATGCAGAAGCCTCACTTGAGACACGTCCCTCACAAGTTAATATTTACTCCTTATAAGAGATGCCCCATATCCCTCACAGCTTCTAGCCCAATTACTGGTGTCAAGTCCAGCATGGCCTAAGTGGGGCAGTCTGTCCTTGACGTAAAGAGAAAGGATTATTCACCAAAGGATCTGTAGGACCTGGCTACTCTGTGTCAGTAGGAACTCAGAACAAACTTATGGATTTTATTTTATTTTATTTTTAAAGATTTTATTTATTTATTTATTTGAGACAGAGAGAACGAGAGAGAGAGAGCACATGAGAGGGGGGAGGGTCAGAGGGAGAAGCAGGTTCCCTGCTGAGCAGGGAGCCCGATGCGGGACTCGATCCAGGGACTCCAGGATCATGACCTGAGCCGAAGGCAGTCGCTTAACCAACTGAGCCACCCAGGCGCCCCAGACTTATGGATTTTAAAGGTGCTGGAGCAAAGAATGTAGAATAGAAAGCCAGATCATGGAGAGTTGATTGATGTGAGGTGCACTCACAGGACTAACTAATGTCCTGGCAAAGACATGGAACCAGTCTTAATATGCTGCTGGTAAAGCTATCAGAAGTTCTGGATAGGGTGGGGATGTGGAAAAATGGCCTATAGCTGCAGTCTTCCAACTTTGCTGTACATTCAAATCATGTAGGGAGATTTTTGTTGAATCTGGACCCTTAATCTTCCCATAATCTTACAAACAGATCAATCTCAAGACATAAGACACAAGCATCAGGGTTTTTAGAATTCCCCAGGTGATCTTTGCCTTCAGCCAAGTTTGAGAGCCACTGATAGCAAATGAAGAGATGGCAGTTACCTTGGTGAGGTTTTGGGAAAGGGCTTAGTGGTGGGCCTGCTAAAAGTTTTTTTTTTTTTTTTCCTTTTTTTAAACAAGAGAATCCAGGATGTTCCCAGGTGCCCCATGGGTCAGTTTTTTCCCCAAAAACAAGTGCTCCACCCTAGTGATAGGAGGCACCAACCTCAGTGAGAAGCAGGAGTTGCTGTCATCTACAGCCCAGGTTAGTGGTAGTATAGGTTTATATTGAATTGGACTCACTGGTGTCCATAAAAATAGTAGGATTCAGAAATAGCAGAGGTCAGGCAACAACACTAATCACATCTACATTGCCATAAAATCAGAGTAGCAAATAGAAGTCTTGATCCACAAGGCAATTAGACTGACACAACTAGTGCAAAAGATTGGCAGCCACAAAGGTATTGCTTGACCTGTATAACAAAAGCAATCAAGAGCGGGTGAAAAGACTTAAACTGGCTGCCCCAATAGGAAGCAACTATCTCTTACTCAGTTCCCACACTTGAGCTAAATCCTAGCTAACTCACCTGTGATATTACAGCAACTACATACAGTACATACAGTAGTGATTTCCCAAAGTCCATCCTCATCCTATGATCATCGATCTGAGGAACTATATACTGAAGAAAATACTAAGATCTTTCAGAAAGTGTTGGATAAAGGGTTACACATCTTAGTGATATGAAGGATGGGAAAAATGCTCATGAACTTCCAATAGATTAAGGATGTAGGGGGCCAGTTAAATCAGACAAGGAGGGTTCTCCCAAGTGTCTGGTACCACTCCATGGTTATTTCCCTAGTCCTTGATGATTAAATGTGAAGGTATACTTGGAAAAATTCTCATATATTCTCCTATTCTGGGGAATATGTTTTAAAGCATATGAGGTAGGTGGCCTGAATGGCTTGAATATTTGACTAGAGAAATCAAGTGCTATCTGTTCCCTAGAGTGCCCCAGCAGTCACTCCTTTCTCTAGAACTAAAGGAGAGCACTAGTGAGGATGACATCAGTCTCCATGAAAAGCTGGTGTGTTGGAGGTCTCCTGTAAGCCAAGTTTGATGGCAGGGTATACACAGAGCTAGGCTTCCTGGTGTCTGTGGGGATGGTAGGATTCAGAAAAGCAGAGGCCTGGCACCAGCACTTAGTCACATCCACATTGCCTCTAAGAGTTGCCATAAAGAACCATGGAGCCAGAGTGGCAAGGAGAGATCCTGATCCACAGGGCTACTAGACCAGGATCTATGGGGCTAATAAGAAAGATGGGTGGCCAACAGAAGTATCATTTGATTTATACAACCAAAAGGGATCAAGAGTAGATGAGCAGAGAATTAAGACCAGATGCCCCAGTGGAAAGTCCACTATCATTTGCCCAGTACTCACACCTCAGCCAGTACTGGCTAACATGACAAGTACACAGAGCAGTGACTCCCCAAGTCCTTCCCTAAAAGCATCTATGGTCACTTAATTTGAGGAACTCTACCTTGTGGAAAGGAAACTACTCAGATTTGTCAAGAGTTGTTGGATACGTTACTGATATGAGGGACCCAAAACCCTCATGACTTTTCTATTAAAGGGTATGGGGGGGGGTAGTTATCCCCTCCCAAGTTCATCTTGCTCAGTCCAGTGAATCTCTGATCCATTCTGTGGTCATTTCTCATTAAACTTGAAGGCCTGTAATGGTTGGGCCCACTTGGCAGTTGGTAAAACCAAGTTGCTTCCTGATATACGGACTAAGGTTATACAGGCAGGAAAGACCTATGTTTCAACCCTAACCCTTCGAGTGGGAAGCCTGTGAAACTATACCCTGTCCAAGACTGAAAATTGGAATACTGTATATTGTAATGTATACTGGAATGGAAGTTATTACCATTCCCTTGAAGTCTTAAAGGATGTGGGAGTCATGGTTCTCATCCATCATATCCCCATTCAGTGTTGTGCATGGCACATGCAATAATCAGATGGACTCATGGCAGATCATGACCAAGCCCAATAGTAGGCACAAAAAGGAACACAGACTGCTATTGTATATTGCATAGCCCAGAGGCTGCTGGCCTGACATACTTCAGTATGGTCTCTTATCTAGAGTTGATACATCACCTTTGGTGCACTTGACATTCTGCCATTCTGATAGATGGGTGCCAACAGCCACAATGAGCTGGGGCCATGGATGGAGTGTCTGAGGGTAAGAAAAATCTAGAATGGGTGATAGGAGAAGAATATCAATCATGACCTGTTGCAAATTAGTTCTCCCAAAACAGGTGTCAATACAATTTGGGGCATAAGATATTAGGGACCAGCAGCTGTGAAAAGAATGGGAGGAAGCCAATTAAGCAGATAAAGAAGTCAAATTGAAGCATGCTAGAGAAACCTTCACCAACTTGAGGGGCTCTGGTGTGAGAGTTGCCCATCCGTGTCCCATATTGTGCCCTAAATGGCCATACCCTATTTTCCTTTTTCACTCAGTGTGTTGCCCCAGGAAGAACTCTACATTGAGTAGGGAGGTTCTGGTACAGACCTTGAAGGAACTGGTGAACTGGCAAACTCCAATTCCAGGCTGGGCAGCATGTTGGCTAGGTTAGATTGCCATAGTGGCAGGTAGAAGGGAGCTGAAGTCCTGTGAAAACTGGGAAATAGATGTAGATCACATCAGCAGCTTTGCCCATGTGCTTGAGCTTCCCAATTGCCAACCTTCCTGCTTACAAGTGGGGCCTGCTCTCCCCTACTTTACCAAGGCTGTCAACTTATTGCTGTCCTTTTTTTGCATGGCCTGGTTAGTATAAAGCAGCCATCTGCCTCTCTTTGAAGTCTATTTGTTCCTTTCTCATTTCCCCGGCTTGTTCTGTGTTTTGGTATGACCTTGGATCATACCAACGTTGATTTCTCCTCTTCAATCATACCAACGTTGATTTCTACTACTACTACCTAGTAGTAGTCCTATTCCTGCCCTAACATGAGTTCCCTATAGGGCCCAGTGTTACCAGAATTCTTTAGCCTGACTACATTGAGACATACCCATCATTGGAGTGAGCTGAGCTGGTAGGTGGCCAGATGGTTTCTAACAGTAGGAACTAGGGTACCCAGCTTTCAGCTGGGAACACCTAAAGTTGAGCAACTATCATCTGGGTGATGTCTGGGAAGGCTGACATAATGGAGAAAATTAACTATAAGCAAAGTCAACATGGACAAAACTTAAAGGATTTATCAAAATCTCATGTCAAAAATATGAATCTAGAAAAGTATCATCAATGTTTTGTCAGAAAGATACAATCAGACAGTAGTGCCTTCTGATCAAAGTTCAGAGCACAGCACTTCTGGATTCAGGCATGCACCATTCTGGACTCCTTCACCTGCCAGGAATCTGGTTCCAGTAGCTCTAACACTGGTTAGTACTTTTCCTGCAGTCTGGGAAGAAAGGTTGCTGCTACCTCCGTTATTGCCGCAAAACAAGGGATTTTTAAGTGCTGCATCATGAGTCTTCAGGTTGTTCACAGCCTTGCCTTATTGTGCCTCACTTGGAGTGTGAGACCACTGGGGACCCTCTGAATACACATCAGATTGCAGAGGAGTTAATAGTCTCTGGGGCAACTTTGAGAGCGGGCGAAAGTAGCTGGTGAATATTCTCCATCACTTGGAGGGATTTTGGGGGAAATAACTTCCTTGGCCTCCAAAGACTTTCAGGCCAACGAAGAAATCAGCTTTTTAGGAAGCTATGACGAACCCAAAAATATACTTTGTCATATTTGCCATCCCCCCTCCCCTGTCTTTTCCCTCCTGTTTTTCTTTATTGTAATGAAGTACAATCCTATCAGCAAAATAATTTTGCTTCAGGCTCTGTCTTGGAATACATGGTCTAAAACCACGCCCTATTTTACTGTTCTTGCTAAAATACAAATTTGAATCTGAAGTGCCTAGATCTAACTTTTAATTTATAGAAGACAGAACACAAATGATACCATGGGAATAAAATCTTCAAAATCTAGATTCTGGAACTATTCACAGCAGATGATCCAGTTTTAAGAAACCATTCAAAACTGAGTGGATTTGGATCTTGATTGAAAAGAGGTTTCAAGGGTATTGGTGAAACTTCATTTCTTGAGATGAATTGTTTATAAACATAGATGTTTACTAACTCTTTAAAACTACATAGGTCATAAATATTTCCCTTCCTGAAACAGAGCAGGTCAAAAATTTGGGGAAGGGGGAACACAATCGGAAATGGGACAACAATTGGGTTTTTGGTTAGGAGGATTCCAAGGCTTCAGTAGCTGGAAGAAATGTACAGGATTGGTGAGAGGTAGACTATTCAGTTATGACCTGTTGAAGGTTTGAGGTAATTAAGATCTTAGTGATTCCAAGGTCCTCAGAGGTGCTCCATTAGATGATGGTGCCTCTTACTAAAATGAGAGGCAAGGTGAAAGGAAGAAGTTTCATTCTGTTGGAACTTGATTCCTGTAGGTCATTCAGGTAGAAATGGACATTGGTAACTAGAAGCTAGACAGAACCCTGGGTGGACAAGGGGACCTGTAGGTGAGCAAGTGCAAGATGGTTAGTGATTGAGCTTACCCCGTGTCTTTTAGACCATTTTTGGGGGGGAAACCCAAGCTGAGGCTGATGTGCAGGCAATTTATTGAGAACATAGCAGGACCAAGAGTTAGTGGGAAATTAGAGACAAGAAAGATGCATTGAGCTGGTCATCACTACAAGTGACTGATTGTTTCATCCACTGATTGCCAGGGGAAGAGAGAAGAATTTATTCAGGGGGCAGTTTGCCCCTATTGATCAAATATTGCCAAGTGTAACTCCATGGTTTCTGTGTCATGTGTGCATAAGCACTGAGCAGATTTCCAATGGCATCTATGTGATAGAAGCTCCAGAACAGAATGCCAGGTGAGCAACATGTTGGGTTGCTCTTGGGTGAAACTCGTCCCTGTAGCAATGGTTTAAAGGAGAGGTGAGGTCAGAGAGAAGTGGTTCACAAACATTTCCAACCCACTCCAAGGGACCACACAGAGAAGTAAATATAATTGGGTCCCCAGGCAACATCAACCTTTAAGCGGCAGGTAGACCAAGGTGCCTAGAGGAAGACTTCAAGGATTAATAGTAAAGGAAAGAGGGAAAGTTGCCACAAAATCCAAGGGGGCAGGGAGGTTCAAAAAGGAGGGATTAGAAAAATGGTATCAAATATAGCAAAAATCAAGCAAGGTAGGTTGTGACTGATACATTTGGGGAGTCATTAACTAAAGTCTAGTTCTGGAATGAAAACAATAAAAGGCTGCAACATACAAAGCAGTAAAGATTGTGATCTGGGTAGACCAGTGACAGTAGTATGTCTGTATACTTCTACCATATGTATACGCTACTGTACTGTAGTATGTACATTTTTAAACATTCACAAAAAACAAATGCCATAAAACACCTAACATTTTCATTTTGTGAAGAGGTTTTGTATTAAAAAATGTTAATTTGTCAGTGATGTGAATATAAGTGCTCTATTTTCAAAAGTTTTTTTTTTTAACCTCCTTTGATACAGCATTTTTAGGATCTAAGTTTAGTTTTGTTTTGATGTTGATTTTAAGGATTGTCATCGCTGAGAAAGATACTTTACAAAGATTGGTGCTCTAGATGAAGGAACTCTACACCATTGGTGGTTTATTAAATTGTGAAACTCAGTGTTTAGTTTCATCTACCAATTATGCAAAACTGGGTTTTCTGTGTGTGTGACTTCTGGAAAATTCCCATTCTTGATGTCAATTAATTGGTGCAAACTAATTGAAAGGTGTTGCAGCTCTACATTTAAACAGTTAGCTCAAACCTGCTGAAATTGTTTGAAAACCTAATCTTCTAATCTGTTGAACTCTTCCAGATGTAGGCAGGCATAAGAGGTATGCAGGCATAAGAGACTTTAGATACTTTTTTCCTAGTATAAGATCTCAACAGTAGAAACATGTCATGTGCTTTTGAAATATTCTGTGCATAGCATGAATTTTTTCAAAAGAGGTTGTCCCTGTATCATTGCTACAACTTCACCTTTACTTACTGTCAAGGTCAGCAAATGTGGAACATTAGAAACTTTTAAAAGACAAATGCATAACTCATCTTTAAGTATATCATTTCCCTTTTAGAGATAGGGAGTGATTATTTTCATACTACAAAGACATTTGGTTCATAATACAAAGCATAAAGAGTGGACTATGGTTTAAAAG
The DNA here is from genome assembly GCF_002201575.2 of Neomonachus schauinslandi. Taxonomy (NCBI): domain Eukaryota; kingdom Metazoa; phylum Chordata; class Mammalia; order Carnivora; family Phocidae; genus Neomonachus; species Neomonachus schauinslandi. The sequence continues at coordinate 154,351 of NW_025409039.1, read as the reverse complement.
TCTTGTTTTCATGAAATTAGTCCCATCAATGACATCTTAGTACTCTATGTACATTGCTTTCAACTTCTTCCTGGCAACTCCCTGTTTGTAAATGATGTGATAGATGAATTGCACATGTGGTGTGATATCTGTAAGCTTACTCTGGGGTGGTAGTTATATTTTCCATGAAGGGGTCATTTAATTTTGAGTGTGGCTTACAAAAGTAATTTTAGGTATATATCATTTTTGAAATAGAACCAGCAGGTACCACCATCTGAGACATGTTCAAAACGTTTATACTTTCATCCAACTGTATTGCAACCTCCCACACTATATAATTTGTTCTAAACCTTGCTGCTTCAAATCTTCAGTATTTTCTGTGCATCTGCCAATAGTATTTGGTGATAGAAGAATACATTTGGCTTATTCTATTGTTTTGGTGTATTTTAGCAATTTCTATAATGGTAGGAAGAGCCAAGTGTTTTCCCAGTGACAAATGGATTTTTATCTTTCACTCCTAAAAACTGACTGCTAAATTTAGTGAAATCTTGTGATGTATTGGAATAAGAATTACATAACTCGATAGAGCACTGCTGTCAGTGGAAGTTATGCATGCTTAGTATAAATGTATCAGGATTAGCAAGACTTCAAAAATAACATTAACGTATCAAGTAACTGTATAAATGGGATTTTTCTGCTATCACTGACACATTACCCTAACAGTCTTGATAATTTTAATTCTTTTGGCAAATTTCTTGACCTGATTAGTTATAACATGACCACTGAAGAATCCTACTAGGAAGTAGAAACTATCAACTTTTCAATTTTTCTCAGGTGCTTGTATTAATATTTTCAATCTGATTTTCATTGTAACAATCTAAATCACATGCTGCCCGCGCGCCTGGGTGGCTTGGTCGTTAAGCGTCTGCCTTCGGCTCAGGTCATGATCCCAGGGTCCTGGGATCGAGTCCCACATCAGGCTCCCTGCTCAGCGGGAAGCCTGCTTCTCCCTCTCCCACTCCCCCTGCTTGTGTTCCTGCTCTCACTATGTCTCTCTCTGTCAAATAAATAATAATAAAAAAAAATTTTAAAAAAATCACATGCTGCCCATGTTGTGAGGATTCATTTAAACAAAATAATTGCCATCACTCAGTGATGTTTTGCCCTAAGTGGACTGATGGATGAGCCATGCTTGAGGGAGTCTTGGTCAGCATTTCCAGATTATGGAGCTCCCTCCCTGCCCACATCTTGTGTCCCAGGTAACCTATGACTATCCAATGCACAGATGAGCAGAAATCAACCTGTGTGTCCAGTGTCCTTATCAGAATTTACCAACATGAATTTGAGAATCTGTATGCCCCAATAGGTTTTATTGGGATAGATTGTAGGTATATCCATCGCCATTTGGAGACTCCTGGTATAATGAACGAACATTTTTAAGGAGCTGACCTGTGAGGAAATCAGTTAGAAAATAAATCAAATATTTTTTTTAAATTAGATAGGGTGACAGGATTATTAGGCTAAAGGAAAGGAACCACTGGAAGAAAAGCTGAAGGTGTAGGAAGAGAAATAATAGAGTAAGTCAGAGAAATAAGGGAATGCCTGAGATATAGGAAACATGGAGAAGGATTAGCTTTCTAGCTCAGAAGAGGCCATTTCCTGATAAAGAAATTGAAATGGGGTGGAAGATCCTAAGTAACTTTGGGGGTGGAGAGCTGAAGGAGTTCAGAAGCTGGAGGCAGGGATATGTGCTGGAAGGAAGGGGCATTAGAAGGTTTGTGGAGACAAACAAAAATATTACAATAATCACTATATGTAATGAGAGCTAAGGAAGGGTACACGTTAACTTGAGGATATTCACCTTGCTCTTCCTCTGAGAACTAACTGGTTTATGAAACCTACAGTTGTGGTAGCCAATGGATCTCACAACCTGAAAAGTGGCAGAATAAGGCTCTGGGCTCCATATAGGCAAACAAGTGCCCTAAATGCCCAAATACAGAATGATGATAAATGTAAGGCACTTCCATCCCCCTGTGAAAGGATGCAAATGCTCTCTGGACACCTTGAATAGACAAATATTTAGAGCTGAAAGAAAACTATCAAATGTTAGATCTGTGTATTTTAAATCATCAAACTTTTTTTTTTAAAGATTTTATTTATTTATTTGACACAGAGAGACACAGCGAGAGAGGGAATACAAGCAGGGGGAGTGGGAGAGGGAGAAGCAGGCTTCCCGCTGAGCAGGGAGCCCGATGTGGGGCTCGATCCCAGGACCTGGAATCATGACCTGAGCCGAAGGCAGACGCTTAACGACTGAGCCACCCAGGTGCCCCCAAACATTTTTTAAAGTATTGTTTTTTTGTAGTCCTGTTACATAGCAATTCACTTTTCATATGTAGCTTCAACATTAGTGTTCTGATCACTAGCAACATATCGAGTCATCAGTCTTCCAGAGCTCATGTGCTCAGTCATATAACAGACAATAATACTTGAATCAGACACGGCTTCTGGAAAGTTGATAACAGGCCACAAAGACCCACTTACATAATGTAATCAGTCTTTTCCCTTATTTTTCCAATGATCGGAGATTTGTTTCCTACAGTATAACTTAGTCTGATGCTTTTAAAAGGGATCTCTAAAAGGCTTGTTTATAGTGACCTCTAAAACTTGGTTGAGGACAGGAGATATGCCCTGAGGAACAATTAACAAACTGGCGTCACTGTGTATGTACACACCTGCTCACTGCCTTTGCCAATTCTATCAGGTGACCTGTAGCACAGTCCTGAACCAGCACTGGTTGGAGTACTGTGTGATTAAAGCATTCCCCACGCTTTTTATTCAAAATAAAGCCACTGCAAGATTGCGCCAAAATGTGTCATTGTGAACTTGGTCATTGTAAAGCTCAAAGTCACTGTAAAGCCTCATAATCTGACTATCTTTTCTGAGGGATGAGTTCTTGAGGGAAAATTGTGATATCCAGGCATATGCCATATGTTCTTCATAACCCACCATCCTGGCAGCATACTGCATGACACATGGCTAACTTTTAACAGTCGCTAGTGTAATAGGGTCAAATGATGAATATAAGAGTATTCGCTGCCTCCTCTCCTTCCTCCCGCATCTCTGCCATCCCTCAAGCTCCTGAGATTCATTCAGATTCAGGTAATCATTTAGAGAAAAATATGAGGAGCGGGGAAATTTGTGTTTGTAATAGAAAGAGTGACTTTACTGCCAGGAGAGGAAAATTATTGCTGAAGTTAAAAAGGGGAAAAAGTCCTGGGATGAGTGGGAGTGATTCTGGAGGCTGAGCAGAGTTTGGATAACTGCCTCCTGTGCAGACGGCAAAGGGCATCAGTGGGGAGAATGTTTAAGATGTCTCACTGAACAAAAGATTTCAGTTTACTCTTTGGGATTTTACTCAGTCACAACACAGACTTTGCTCTCTTAAAACTATGTTAGACTGTTTCTTTGAGAGACTCTAGGACCCAGGTTGTCTTTGAGGCTAGACTATGATTTCAATCCTCTGCAATTCTGAGGCAGGTCTTCAGATGAGAAATCCAAGGTTCAGCAGTTGCCTCAGATCCTGGTTATAAGCAGCAGCTCCTAAGAGGCACATCCAGGGTTGTGAAGAGGAGGAAAGACTTCTCTACCCTTTAGGTTCTGTGACTAGGCTTGATGATTAAGATTGATTTGACCTGAAGACAGATTAACAGGAGAAAAGCATAAAAACTTTGATACGGTGTCCTTCATGTACGTTTAAAAATATTAAGAAATGAGGAACAAAGAAGCAGATAGGCCTTATATACCATTTCAACAAAGAATGACAAACTGGAGAGACAAGGCAAAGGAAAGTGCAGCTTGGGCTAGGGGCAGTAAACTCTAGGAGTGATTGGGGAAATATGTGGCAGAAACTAATAAAAGGTAAAGGTTATGTTAATGGGTTGGTCTGTACAGATTCCTCTCAATGTTGACTCCCTGTCTCCAGTGATAAGAAAGGAGGTCAGAGACCCCTTCCTGCATCTGCTTTTTCTCAAGTGCCTTCAGCTCAACTATCAGTATACCAACTGGCATGTGTTGGGGGTGGCATATTCTGATCTCCTTCAGTTGTATCAAGCTAGTGGATGCTCTTTTAACCATTATTCAATTCTTCCTCTTTATCTCAAGATGAAGAACCGAATTAGCATAACACCATCTCAGGAAAATACTGGTAAATAACTCAATGTAAATGTCAGACTGTGAAGGGAAAAGGGACAGAAGTTAAAAATTGTTTTAGAGCAAGATGGAATAGATATCCAAGCTCTCCTGGGCTGGAGCCATGGCCAGGTACAAGATGTTAAAGAGGTTTAACTATAGAGGCTCTGCTAGAACTCAGGTTACATAGAAGGAGAAAGAAGCTACTAAGTATCTTGTCAAAGGTTGATGGGCAGAGAATCCAGGGGAACAGGGTATCCTGGAGCTTGGTGTCAGAGTTGTGACAAATGTTGTCATGGACATGAAATAACAGATTAGAATATTAATCACTGAAAATAGCTTTATCCTGTATTTTGTAGGCTTATGTCACTAAAAAAAAATGCATGTGAGACTGGTCTTATCAATTTCCTTTAATATTTATTTTTGTTTGGGAAATCTAGTATCTACCTCTGGAGGCTGGCCCCAAAGTATTTGAGAGCCCTAGAGATAAGTGTGGCCCTGTGAAGGAAGGTCAGTCCTGTTCATTCCTGCTAGTTATTTCCACAGGGTGGAGCTCTTGAGGGTGATTCTGAATAGCTTTCTACTCTACCAATCCAAATCCAGTCAAAGTGACAATGGAATTCTAATACCAAAGTTAATAGCTTCTTAAAAAATCCTATTCCTGTGTTCAACCATTGTTTCCAAAATACAATGTTTATGTGTCAAGGGAGCATCCAACATCAATCAAATATTAATTTGATTCCAGACTATCAACCTGAAATTCCCTTTCTCTAGGAAATCCTATTTCAGGGACCTCATTGTTCTTTGCCAAGACCCCGCCCCCATTTTAATCTAGGGGAGAAGCAGTAGTGACATTGTGTGAGGAGCCCAGGGGCTTCAAAAGAGATCTCTTCACCCTTTGTATCCCAATTCTGCACACCAAAATAAGAGTTGCACTTTGCATAAGTTCATGTTACAAATAAAGCCCAGGGCAATGTGACTATCTTAAGTTGTTAATTATAAAATTACAAAATGCCTTTCACAAGACATTTATAGGAAAAATTAAGTATGGTGGACATTCAGTGCTCCATGCAGACTCAATTCCTTTTGTTAACTATGGCAAAAATATATAAAACTTACCATCTTAACCATTTTTAAGTCTACATTTCAGTATTTGGTTTCACAACAATTAATATACTTATTTCCAGAATTCTTCATTTTGCAAAACTGAAACTCTATACCCATGAAACAACTCCCCATTCCTTTTTTCTCCTTCCTTCTAGTAACCACCATTCTTTCTGTCTATGAATTTGACTATTCTAGGTACTTCAACTAGAATCATATTTGTCTTCTTGTGATTGGCTTATTTCACCTAACATAATGGGTTCAAGATTCAACCAGGTTGAAGCTTGTGAACTTGTTTTTCAGAATTTCCTTTAAGGCTGAACAACATTCCATTGTATGTATAATACTGCATTATGCTGATTCATTTATCTGTTGGATACTGGGTTGCTTCCACCTTTTGACTATTGTGAATAATGCTACTATGAACATAGGTGTACAAATCTCTCTTCAAGATCTTGCTTTAAACTCTTTTGGGTATAAGCCCAGAAGTGAATTGTTGGATCATATGGTAATTCTTTCTTTTTTTTTTTTTTTTTTTTTATTGATTTTTTTTTTTTTTTTTTTTAAGATTTTATTTATTCATGAGAGAGAGAGAGAGAGAGGCAGAGGGAGAAGCAGACTTCCCGCGGAGCAGGGAGCCCGATGCGGGACTCAATCCCAGGACTCTGGGATCATGACCTGAGCCGAAGGCAGACGCTTAACCATCTGAGCCACCCAGGTGCCCTCTTTCTTTAGTTTTTTTGAAGAACCACTAATACTGTCTTCTGTAGTGACTACACCATTTTACATTTCCACCAACAACACACAAGTGTTCCAATTTCTTCACAACCTCACCATTTATTTTCTGTTTTTTTTTTTGTCCAGAATATTTACTTTTTATTAGACATGAATAAAATTCTTTTTTTAATTTAAATTCAGTTAGCCAACATATAGTACATCATTAGTTTCTGAGGTAGTGTTCAATGATTCATCAGTTGTGTATCACATCGCACATCCCCAGTTCTCATCACATCACGTGCCCTCCTTAATGCCCATCACCCAGTTACTCCATCCTCCCACCCACCCCCCTTCCACAACCCTCAGTTTGTTTCCCAGAGTCAAGAGTCTTTCATATTTGTCTCCCTCTCTGTTCTTCCCATTCAGTTTTCCCACCCTTCCCCTACAATCCTCTGCACTATTTCTTCTATTCCACATATGAGTGAAACCATATGACAATTGTCTTTCTCTGACTTATTTCACTTAGCATAATGCCCTCTAGTTCCATCCACACTGATATAAATGGTAGGTATTCATCCTTTCTGAAGGTTGAGTAATATTCCATTGTATATACTTGAGCAAATCATAGCTGAGAACTTCCCTAATCTGAAGAAGGAAACAAGCGTTCATGTCCAAGAGTCAGAGAGGACCCCTCCCCAAATCAATAAAAATAGATCAACACCGTGACATATATTAGTGAAGCTTGCAAATTTTAGAGAAAAAGAATCCTGAGAGCAGCTCAACATGGGGGGTTCCTTACCTACAGAGAGGAACATCAGATTAACATCAGACCTATCCACAGAAATCTGACAGGCCAGAAAGGGCTGGCATGATATATTCAGGGTACAAATGAGAAGAACATGCAGCCAAGAATACTTTATCCAACAAGGCTGTCATTCAGAATGGAAGGAGAGATAAAGAGCTTCCAGGACAGACAAACTGAAAGAATATGTGACCATTAAGCCAGCCCTGCAAGAAATATTAAGTGGGATCCTGTAAGTGAAGAGAGAGCCCAGGAGTAACATAGACTAGAAAGAAACAGACAATCTACAGAAACAGGGACTTTACAGGCAATATAATGGCACTAAATTCATTTATTTCAATAGTTACTCTGAATATAAATGGGCTAAATGCTCCAGTCAAAAGACACAGGGTATCAGATTGGATAAAAAAGCAAGACCCATCCATATGTTGTCTACAGAGACTCACTTTAGATCTAAAGCCACCTCCAGACTGAAACTGAGGGGGTGGAGAACAATTTGCCATGCTAATGGACCTCTAAAGAAAGCTGGGATAGCAATCCTCATATCAAATTAGATTTTAAACCAAAGACTGTAGTAAGAGATGAAGAGGGACACTGTACCATACTTAAAGGATCTACCCAACAAGATCTAACAAATATAAATATTTATGCTCCTAATTTGGGAGCAGCCAATTATATCAACCAATTAATAACCAAATTAAAGAAAGAGTTAGATAATGCAATAGTAGGGGGCTTCAACACCCCACTCACAGCAATAGACAGATCATCTAGGCAGAAGATGAGCGAAGAAACAAGGCCATTGAGTAACACACTGGACCAGAAGGACTTCACAGATATATATAGAACATTCCATCCTAAAACATCAGAATGCTCATTCTTCTCGAGTGCACATGGAACTTTCTCCAGAATAGATCACATACTGGGTCACAAATCCGGCCTCAACCTGTACGAAAATATTGAGAATATACCACAATGCTTTGAAACTTGATATCAATCACAAGAGGAAATTTGGAAGGAACTCAAACACTTGGAGGTTAAAGAGCATCCTACTAAAGAATGAATGGGTCAACCAGGAAATTAAAGAAGAATTTAAAAAATTCATGGGAACTAATGAGAATGAAAACACATTTGTACAAAACCTTTGGGATACAGCAAAGGCAGTCCTAAGAAGGAAGCATATTGCAATACAAGCCTCTCTCAAAAAATTACAAAAATCTCAAATACACAAGCTAACCTTACACCTAAAGGAGCTGGAGAAGGAACAGCAAATAAAACCTAAACCAAGCAGGAGAAGAGAAATAATAAAGATTAGAGCAGAAATCAATGAAATAGAAACCAGAAGAACAGAACAGATCAATGAAACTAGAGGCTGGTTCTTTGAAAGAATTAATAAGATCGATAAACCTCTGGCCAGATTCATCCAAAAGAAGAGAAAGGACCCAAATTAATCATGAATGAAAGGGGGAGATAATGGCCAACACCAAGGGAATACAGAAAATTTTAAGAACATATGAGCATCAGAATTTCGTTCCAGGGGCAACTGCCTATTTGTTCCTTTGCTTGTTTGCTCTGATGGCATTGATTGGCAGCTCTAATCAGTCTTTTGTGGAAATGAAAATTATAATGACATTTGTTCTAAGAAATTCATGAAAACAATTAAATGACTTTATTCACATATTAGTTAAAAAAAAAAACATATGAGCAACTACATGCCAACAAATTAGGCAATCTGCAAGAAACTGATGCATTCCTGGAAACTTATAAACTACCAAAACTGGTTTCTGTGTTTTGTTTTGATAGTAACCATCCTAATGGGTGTGAGGTGATAGCTCATTGTGATTTTTATTTACATTTCCCTAATGATTGGTGATGTTAAGCAGCCTCATGGGCTTGTTGGCCATTTGTATATCATCTTTGGAGAAATATTCAAGTCCTTTGCCCATTTCTAAATTGGGTTGTCTGTTTTGTTGAGTTGGTGTGATTTATGTATTCTGGAAAGTAGCCCCTTACTAGATAAATGATTTGGAAATATTTTCTCCCTTCCAATGGGTCACCTCTTCACTCAGTTTATTGTGTCCTTTGCATACAAGTTCTAAATTTTGATGTAGTTCAACATCTATTTTTGCTCTTATTGTATCTAAGAAATCCTTACCAATCCAGTGTTATAAAGCTTTCCCCTTATGTTTTCTTCTAAGTTTCACAGTTTTAGCTTTTAAGATGTGTAGGTCTTTGATTCATTTTAAGTTCATTTTAAGTTATGCTGTAAGGAAATGTTCCAACTTCACTCATTTGTATGCAGATATCCAGTTTTTCCAGTACCATTTGTTGAAGAGACTGTTCTTTCCCCCACTGAATGGCTTTTGACACCCTTGTCAAAATTCATTTGACCATATACGTGAAGGTTTATTTCTGGGCTCTCTATTTGTCCATAGGTTTGTCTTTATGATAGTATCTTATTGTGGCTTTATAATAAGTTTTGAAATTAGGAAGCGTAAGACCTCCAAATTTGTTTTTTTAATTTTTTTTATGCAAGTATAATTAACAGACAGTATTAGTTACAGGTGTGTAGTGATTCAACCATTCTATACATTTCTCAGTGCTCCAGATAAGTGTACTCTTTTTTTTTTTTAAAGATTTTATTTATTCACTTGAGAGAGAGAGAGACAGAAAGAGCACAAGCAGGGGGAGCAGCAGGCAGAGGGAGAGGGAGAAGCAGGCTCCCCGCCAAGCAGGGAGCCCAATGTGGGACTCGATCCCAGGACTCCAGGATCATGACCCGAGCCAAAGGCAGATGCTCAGCCATCTGAGCCACCCAGGTGCCCCTTGATAAGTGTACTCTTAATCCCCTTTATTTCACCCATCTCCCTACCCGCCTCCCCTCTCACAACCACCAGTTCTGTACTTAAGAATATTTTGTCTTGTTAAATTTTACGTATGAGTAAAATCATATGGTATTTGGTCTTTCTGACTTGTTCTTTTTCAAGATTTAGCTATTCAGGGTCCTTTAACATTCGTGAATTTTATGATGGATTGTTTTTATTTCTACAAAAACACCATTAAGATTGATAGGGATTGCAAGAAATCTGTACATCAATTCGGGCATATTAATATCTTAATATTCTAACTTATGAACATGCGAGGTCTTTCTGCTTATTTGTGTCTTTAATTTTTTCAGCAGAATTTATAGTATGCCAAACTCTTGTCTAATTGGTTAAGTTTATTTCTATGTATTTTATTTTTGATGCTATTGTAAATGTAATTGTTTTCTTTTTCAGGTTGTTTATTGTTCATGTATAGAAATACAACTGAATTCTATTTTTTATATCCTGCAACTTTACTGAACTCACTATTGTAACATGTTTTTGTGTGGAATCCTTAGGATTTTCTACATGGAAGATTGCTAACAGATAATTTTACTACTTTCAATTTGGATGCCTTTTACTTTTTTCTTGATTGCTCTAGGAAAAGCTTTCATTTTTTAACGATGGAGTATGACAGTATGATGCTAGCTGTAAACTTACATATATAACCTTTATTATGTTGAGATAATTTCCTTTTATTTCTTGTTTTTATCATAAAAGGGTATTGAATTGTGTCAACTTGTTTGCATCAATGATTGTGTAATTTCCCCACTTTTCTTCTTTCTTCTTCTTCTTCTTCTTTCTTCTTCTTCTTTCTTCTTCTTCTTTCTTCTTCTTCTTTCCTCTTCTTCCTCTTCCTCCTCTTCCTCCCTCCTTCCTCCCTCCTTCCTCCTTCCTTCCTCCCTCCTTCCTCCCTCCTTCCTCCCTCCTTCCTTCTCTTCTTCTTTCTCTTCTTCTTCTTTTTTTTGAGAGTGTGCACCTGACTGTGAGTGGAGGGAGGGGCAGAGGGAGAGGAGAGAGAGGAATCCCAAGCAGACTCCTTGCTGAGTACAGAGCCTGATGCAGGGCTTGATCTCACAACCCTGAGATCATGACCTGAGCCAAAACCAAGAGTCTGATGCTTAACCCACTGAGCCACCCAGGCGCCCCTCCCTGTTTCACCTGTTAATGTAGTATATTGATTTTTCACATGTTGAACCACCCTGGAACTCCAAGAATAAATCCTCCTTGGTCATGTGTATAATCCTAATGTGGTGATGAATTGTTTGCTAGTGTTCTGCTAAAGTTTTCCACATCAACATTCATCATAATATTGATCTGTAGTTTCCTTGTGTCTTTATATGGTTTTGTAATCAAGATAATGCTGGTTTCGTAGAATGAGTTTGAGCATGTTCCCTCCTCTTCAATTTTTTGGATGAGTTTAAAAAGTATTTGTGTTAATACTTCTTTACATGTTTGGTAGAATTCACCAGTGAAGTCATTTGGCCCTGGGCTTTCTTTGGGAAAAGAAAAGATTCAACCTCTTTACAATTCATAAATCTGTTCAGATTTTCTATTTGTCCATGATTCAGTTTTGGTGGTTGTTTCTAGTAGCTTATGTATTTCGTCTAGATTATCCAATGTAGTTTTTTTTTTTTAAGAATGCTATATTTTTATTTTTATTTTTTTAAATTTTATTTTATTATGTTATGTTAATCACCATACAGTACATCATTAGTTTTTGATGTGGTGATCCACAATTCATTGTTTTCGTATAATACCCAGTGCTCCATGCAATACATGCCCTCCTTAATACCCATCACTGGGCTAACACATCCCCCCACCCCCCTCCCCTCTAGAACCCTCAGTTTGTTTCTCAGAGTCCACAGTCTCTCATGGTTCATCTCTCCCTCTAATTTACCCCCCTTCATTTTTCCCTTCCTTCTCCTAATGTCCTCTATGTTATTCCTTATGTTCCACAAATAAGTGAAACCATATGATCATTGACTTTCTCTGCTTGACTTATTTCACTTAGCATAATCTCCTCCAGTCCCATCCATGTTGATGTAAAAGTTGGGTATTCATCTTTTCTGATGGCTGAGTAATATTCCATTGTATATATGGACCACATCCTCTTTATCCAGTCATCTGTTGAAGGGCATCTCGGCTCTTTCCACAGTTTGGCTATTGCGGACATTGCTGCTATGAACATTGGGGTGCATATGGCCCTTCTTTTCACTACATCTGTGTCTTTGGGATAAATACCCAGGAGTGCAATTGCTGGGTCATAGGGTAACTCTATTTTTAAATTTTTGAGGCTCCTCCATGCTGTTTTCCAGAGTGGCTGTACCAACTTGCATTCCCACCAACAGTGTAAGAGGGTTCCCCTTTCTCCACAACCTCTCTAACATTTGTTGTTTCTTTCCCTTTCCATTTTTGCCATTCTAACTGGTGTAAGGTGGTATCTCTGTGGTTTTGATTTGGATTTCCCTGATGGCTAATGATGATGATCATTTTTTCATGTGTCTGTTAGCCATTTGTATGTCTTCTTCAGAGAAGTGTCTGTTCATGTTTTCTGCTCACTTTTTGACTTGATTATTTGTTTTTTGGGTGTTCAGTTTGAGAAGTTCTTTATAGATCTTGGATACCAGCCCTTTATCTGTAGTGTCATTTGCAAATATCTTCTCCCATTCTGTGGGTTGCCTCTTTGTTTGGTTGACTGTTTCCTTTTCTGTGCAGAAGCTTTTTATCTTGATGAAGTCCCAAAAGTTCACTTTTGCTTTTGTTTCACTAGCTTTTGGAGATGTATCTTGAAAGAAGTTGCTGTGGCCGATGTCAAAGAGGTTACTGCCTATGTTCTCCTCTAGGATTTTGATGGATTCCTGTCTCACATTGAGGTCTTTCATCCACTTTGAGTTTGTCTTTGTGAATGGTGTTAGAGAATGGTCGAGTTTCATTCTTCTGCATGTGGCTGTCCAATTTTCCCAGCACCATTTATTGAAGAGACTGCCTTTTTTCCATTGCATGTTTTTTCCTGCTTTGTCAAAGATTATTTGACCATAGAGTTGAGGGTCCATATCTGTGCTCTCTATTCTGTTCCATTGGTCTATATGTCTGTTTTTGTGCCAGTACCATGCTGTCTTGGTGATCACTGCTTTGTAATATAGCTTGAAATCAGGCAACGTGATGCCCCCAGCTTTGTTTTTCTTTTTCAACATTTCCTTAGCCATTCGGGGTCTTTTCTGATTCCATACGAATTTTAGGATTGTTTGTTCTAGCACTTTGAAAAATGTCATTGGAATTTTGATTGGGATGGCATTGAAGGTATAGATTGCTCTGGGTAGCATGGACATTTTAACAATGTTTATTCTTCTGATCCATGAGCATGGAATATTTTTCTATCTTTTTGTGTCTTCTTCAATTTCTTTCATGAGTGTTTTGTAGTTCCTACAGTATAAATCCTTTACTGCTTTGGTTAGGTTTATTCTGAGGTATCTTATGGTTTTTGGTGCTATTGTAAATGGAATCTTTTCTCTAATATCTCTTTCTACAGTTGCGTTGTTAGTGTATAAGAAAGCAACTGATTTCTGTGCATTGATTTTGTATCCTGCCACATTATTAAATTGCTGGATGAGTTCTAGTAATTTGGGGGTGGAGTCTTTTGGGTTTTCCACATAAAGTATCATGTCGTCTGCGAAAAGAGAGAGATTGACTTCTTTGCCAATTTGAATACCTTTTATTTCTTTTTGTTGTCTGATTGCTGTTGCTAGGACTTCTAGTACTATGTTGAACAACAGTGGTGAGAGTGGGCACCCTTGACGTGTTCCTGATCTTAAGGGAAAGGCTCTCAGCTTTTCCCCACTGAGGATAATATTCGCTGTGGGTTTTTCATAGATGGATTTTATGAGCTTGAGGAATGTTCCCTCTATCCCTATACTCTGGAGAGTTTTAATCAGGAAAGGATGTTGTATTTTGTCAAATGCTTTTTCTGCATCAGTTGAGAGGACCATATGGTTCTTCTCCCTCCTCTTATTAATGTGTTTTAACACATTGATTGATTTGCGAATGTTGAACCACCCTTGCATCCCAGGATTAAATCCCACTTGGTCGTGGTGGATGATCCTTTTAATGTATTATTCGATCCTATTAGCTAGGATTTTGTGGAGGATTTTGGAATCCATATTCATCAGGGATATCGGTCTGAAATTCACCTTTTGATGGGGTCTTTGCCTGGTTTGGGGATTGAGGTAATGCTGGCCTCATAGAATGAGTTTGGAAGTTTTCCTTCTGTTTCTATTTTTTGAAACAGCTTCAGGAGAATAGGTATTATTTCTTCTTTGAATGTTAGGTCGAATTCCCCAGGGAATCCATCAGGCCCTAGACTCTTGTTTTTGTGGAGGTTTTTGATCACTCCTTCAATCTTGTTACTGGTTATTGGCCTATTCAGGTTGTCAATTTCTTCCTGTTTCAGTCTTGGCAGCTCATAGGTTTCCAGGAAGGCCTCCATTTCATCCAGATTGCTCAGTTTATTGGCATATAGTTGTTGATAATAGTTTCTAATAATTGTTTCTATTTCCTTGGTGTTAGTCATGATCTCTCCCCTTTCATTCATAATTTTATTAATTTGGGTCCTTCCTCTCTTCTGTTGGATAAGTCTGGCCAGTGGTTTATCAATCTTATTAATTCTTTCAAAGAACCAACTTCTAGTTTCATTGATCTGATCTACTGTGTTTCTGGTTTCTAATTCATTGATTTCTGCTCTAATTTTAATTATTTCTCTTCTAATGTGTGGCTTAGGTGTCGTTTGTTCCTTTTTCTCTAGTTCTTTAAGGTGTAGAGTTAGTTGGTAAATTTGGGATTTTTCTTTTTCTTTTTTTTTTTTTTTGAGTGAGGCTTGGATGGCTATGTATTTCCCCCTCAGGAAAGCCTTTGCAGTATCCCATAGGTTTTGGACTGATGTGTTTTCATTCTCATTGATTTCCATGAATTGTTTAAGTTCTTCTTTGATTTCTTGGTTGACCCAAACATTCTTGAGCAGAGTGGTCTTTAGCTTCCAAGTGTTTGAATTTCTGCCAAATTTTTTCTTGTGATTGAGTTCCAGTTTTAGAGCATTGTGGTCTGAGAATATGCAGGGAATAATCTCAATCTTTTGGTATCAGTTGAGACGTGATTTGTGACCCAGTATGTGGTCTATTCTGGAGAAAGTTCCATGTGTGCTCGAGAAGAATGAGTATTCTGTTGTTTTAGGGTGGAATATTCTGTAAATATCTATGAGGTCCATCTGGTCCAATGTATCATTCATAGCTCTTGTTTCCTTGTTGATTTTTCTGCTTAGATTATCTGTCCATTGCTGAGAGTGGAGTATTGAGGTCTCCTACAATTAACGTATTGTTATCAATATGACTCTTTATTTTGGTTAATAGTTGGCTAATGTAGATGGCTGCTCCCATGTTGGGGGCATAGATATTTACAATTGTTAGATCTTCTTGTTGGATAGACCCTTTAAGAATGATATAGTGTCCTTCTGTGTCTCTTATTACAGACTTTAGTTTAAAATCTAATTTGTCTGGTATAAGAATTGCTACCCCATCTTTCTTTTGAGGTCCGCTGGCATGGAAGATAGAGCTCCATCTCTTCACTTTCAGTCTGGATGTATCTTTAGGTTCCAAATGAGTCTCTTGTAGACAGCATATGGATGGGTCCTTTCTTTTTATCCAATCTGCAACCCTGTGCTGTTTTATGGGAGCGTTTAGGCCATTCATGTTGAGAGTGATTATTAAAAGATATGAATTAATTGTCATCATGTTGCCTGTGAAGACATTGTTTTTATAGATTGTCCCTGTAAATTTCTGTTGTAGATCACTCTTGGGGTCTTTCTCCTATTATAGAACCCCCCTTAATATTTCTTGCAGGGCCAGCTTAGTGGTCACATATTCTTTCAACTTCTGCCGGTCGTGGAAGCTCTGCATCTCTCCATCCATTCTAAATGAAAGCCTTGCCGGATAAAGTATTCTTGGCTGCATGTTCTTCTCATTTAGTACCCTGAATATGTCTTGCCAGGCCTTTCTGGCTTGCCAGGTCTCTGTGGATAGGTCTGACGTTATTCTGATGTTCCTCCCTCTATACGTAAGGAATCTCTTCCTCCTAACTGCCCTTTAGATGGTTTCCTTGGTTCTAAGATTTGCAAGTTTTACTATTACATGCCGGGGTGTTGGCCTGTTTTCCTTGATCTTAGGAGGGGTCCTCTCTGACTCTAGGACTTGAATGTTTGTTTCATTCCCCAGATTAGGGAAGTTCTCAGCTACGATTTGCTCAAATACATCTTCTAGTCCTCTTTCTCTCTCCACTCCCTCTGGGATTCCAATTATTCTGACATTGGAACGCTTCATGGTGTCACTTATTTCTCTGATTCTATTTTCTTGGATTCTGAGTTGTTTATCCCTGGCCTCCTCTTTTCCCTTTTTATCTATTATATTGTCTTCCAGGTCACTTATTCTCTCTTCTGTCTCAGTTACCCTAGCTGTTAGATTATCTAGATTGGATTGGACCTCACTGATAGCATTTTTAAGTTCTGCCAATTCCCCTTTTATTTCTGCCCTTAGAGACTTTATGTTGCCATTAATTGATTTCTCCATTCTAGCCATTGTCTTCACAATTGCTTGCCTGAATTCCATCTCCGACATCTTGGTTATATCTGCATCCATTTGTAAATCTGCAGCATAAGTCATAATCTCTGAGTCTTTTCTGTTTTGGGGGCTCTCCTCCTAGTCATTCTGTTGATGGGTGTTTGAGGGAATGTATAGAGTCCAAATTATTGACCAGAACCCAAGCAAGATGCACCTGTTTTCTTGGGACCTTAGGGTTGCTGGCCTCTTGTTTTCCCAGCCTGTCTTCTGTGGGAGGGGCCTGACGTGCTGTTACTCAGGCAACCCTGTTCTGGCGGAGCTGCCCTGCGCCCCTGTGGTGGGGGATGGGCTCCGCGGGAATCAGTCTTTGGGGCTTTTGTTCTCTGGCGCCTTTCCCTGGAGGCTTTTTGCATCTCTTCCGCGAGTCAGAGCAGAAGAGACCATTTCCAACCCTCTGCCTCAGAGCAGAGAGACCTCAGTCTGTTCTTCAGTGAGCTCTCCAGGCCACACTGTCTCCGTTTCTGTCCGCGCTGCTATAAACTGCAGCATCCTGGGTTGTGCACCCCTCCGCAGTGCTCCCAGTCCTGCCTCCAGGTCGGGGCACGTCTCTGCCCTTTGTGCTTCTAAAACTGCCAGCCGCTCCCAGCTCGTGCATGCGCAACTCCGCTGCTTGGGGTTTCCACCCTGGGGGTTGCAGTTCACCGGTGGGACTCCGGCACACCGGGTTTACATCTCGGAGGCTGCGGTTCGCGTGCGCGCGACCCCGCCAGTCTGGTTTTCCACACCGGGGGCTGCCCTAAAGTCCTTTCCCGATGCTACTGGTCTGCAAGTCTGTGCCCCGTCCGCAGCGTGCAAGGCTGTCACTCACTGGCGGTGTAGGATCCCCACGTCCAGGCACCCTCCTGCCTCCGTTTATCCTCCGATATCTGCCCGCAGGATCACGGCTCTCCGCTTCCTACCTCAAAACCAACTGCCTGCAATATTCTGTTTGTAGAGATCCAGATCTTCTTACATCTCAGGCTGGTTTTGTGGGTGCTCAGAGTGGTCTGGTAGATATCCAGCTCAATTCCAGGGACCAGTTGAAATAGGGTCCCCTACTCTTCCGCCATCTTTCCGCCCTCCTTTCCCATCTCTGTTTTCTTTGGAAAAATGTCTTTTCATGTCTTCTGCCTGTTTTTTAATTGGATTACTCATTTTTAAGTGAGTTTTATAAGTTCCTCATATATTTTAGATAGTAATCCTTTATCAGATATGCCTTTTTCTAACCCCTTCTTCCATTCCATAGGTCTCCTTTTAGTTTCATTGTTTCCTTCACTATACAGAAAGATTCCACCAAACTGCTAGAACTGATAAACCAATTCAGTGAACTAACAGGATACAATATCAAGGTACAGAAAACTGTTGCATTTCTATGAACCAATTATGAAGTAGCAAAAAGAGAAATGAAGGAATCAATTTCATTTACATTTGCACCAAAACAAAAAAGATACCCAGGAATAAACCTAACCAAAGGGGTGAAAGACCTCTACTCTGAAAACTACAAAACACTGATGAAAGAAACTGAAGACAACACAAAGAAATGGAAAGACATTCTATGATCATGGATTGGAAGCAAAAATATTGTTAAAGTGTCTATACCCAAAGCAATTTATACATTTAATGCACCATCAAAATACCAACAGCATTTTTCACAGAGCTAGAACAAACAATCCTAAAATTTGTATGGAACAAAAGACCCCAAGTAAACAAAGAACCTTGAAAAAGAGATATAAAGCTGGAGGCATCACAATTCCAGATTTCAAGTTATAATAGAAAGCTGTAGTAATCAAAATGGTATGGTACTGGCACAAAAATATACACATAGAATTATTAGCATATAAATCCCACAAATGAACCCACAACTATATGGTCAATTAATCTTTGACAAAGCAGGAAAGAATATTCAATGGGAAAAAGACAGTCTCTTCAACAAAGTGTTGGGAAAACTAGACAATAACATGCAAAAGAATGAAACTGGACCACTTTCTTACACCATACACAAAAATAAATGCAAGATGGATTAAAGAACTAAATGTGAGACCTGAAACCATAAAAATCCTAGAAGAGAACACAGGCAATAACTTCTTTGACATTGGATAGATACATCTCCTTAAGGCAAGGGAAGCAAAAGCAAAAATGAAGTATTAGGATTCATCAAAAACCAAAGAAAAAGTTTTTCTTCATTAATCTAGTTAAAGGATTATCAATTTTGATTATTTCAAAGAACAAACTTTTGGTTCCATTTACCTTTTTTCTATTTTCTTTTTCATTTACTTCTGCTTTAATCTTTAAAGGTAGACAAGGAAGGAAATAAATTTTACTACTTTTATAGTTCCTTAACATGTAAGGTTAAGTTACTGATTTGAAAATTCTTTTTTTTAATCTTTTTAAAATACGTTTACAGATATAAATTCCCCTCTTTTTGGGGCACCTGGGTGGCTCAGTTGGTTAGACAATTGCCTTCGGCTCAGGTCATGATCCCAGGGTCCTGGGATCGAGTCCCACATCAGGCTCCTTGCTCAGCAGGGAGCCTGCTTCTCCCTCTCCCTCTGCCTGCTGCTCCCTCTGCTTGTGCTTTTTCTCTGTCAAATTAATAAATAAAATATTAAAAAAAATAAAAATTCCCCTCTTTGCACTCCTTTCACTACATCTTATTAGTTTAGGCATTTTTTTTTTCATTTGTCTCAAGGTTCTTTCTAACATCTCTTATGATTTCTTCTTGATCTGTTAAGATTGTGTTGTCTAACTTCAAAATCCAAAAATGTGTGGAAGTTTTGTTTTCTAGTTTCATTCCATTCTGATAAAAGATATCTGAGACTAATGATGTACTATATGTTGGCTAATTGAATTTAAATAAAAATAAAAAAATTTTTTAAAAAGCTACTTTGTTAGGATTTCAATCCTTTCAAGTTTATTAAGTCTTGTTTTGTGGCCTAACATTGGGCTATCATGGATTATATTCCATGTGAACTTTAGAAAAATGTGTTCATTCTTTTTAAAGATTTATTTTTATTTTTTTTTATTTATTTGAGACAGAACGAGAGAGAGAGAGAGCACATGAGAGGGGGGAGGGTCAGAGGCAGAAGCAGGCTCCCTGCTGAGCAGGGAGCCTGATGCAGGACTCGATCCAGGGACTCCAGGATCATGACCTGAGCCGAAGGCAGTCGCTTAACCAACTGAGCCACCCAGGCGCCCAAATGTGTTTGTTCTTTGGGTGAAGTGTTCTATATATGTCTGTTATGAGCAATTGGTCTATAGTGTTCAAATAGTCTCTCTATTGGTGGTCTTTCCTTATTCTGTCCATTATTGAAAGTGAGGTATTGAAGCCTTCTATTTTAGAACCATTTCTCTCTTCAATTCTGTCAATGTTTACTTCATGTATTTAGGAGTTCTGATGTTTGGTGCATGTGTTTATCATCATTAGTGAATTGATCCTTTTATTATTAATTATACAAAGTTCTTTGTTTCTCGTAACAGTTGACTTAGTCTATCTTGTCTGATATCACTATAGGCATCCCTGCTCTTCTGTTCCTATTTGCATGGAATATCTTTTTCTATCCTTTCACTTTTAACCCATGCATGTACTTAGATCTAAAGTGAGTCTCAGGGTCTGAATGTCAGGAGTTTAGAAGTCACCACACTGTCCTCACAAGAAATAGTTGAACAGGTTGGAAAAACTGACACTTCCTCTTAGATGTATAAGAGACAGGGAAGACATAAGGCAAATTGCTGCCCCCAGACCAGAGAGAGAACAGAAAAATATAGGTAGTCATGGTTTACCAGGGCCAATACAAGCAAAAACTGTTAAGAACAAGTGCTGGCTAAGAAAATCTGAACTGTAATTCACAAATTCCTGGAGGCCTAGTGTGAACGACTCTGAAAGTTAAACTCTAGAGGACACACAGTATTGTGAAATTTACCTCTGAGCTCAACCAGGTTTCAACAGTAAATACCAGAGAAAAATTCCCTCAGGCTTTCTGCAGGAAGAGGGAGAAGAGGAACCATTTTGAAATATGCCAGAGAACTCTACTTCCTAGGAAGGCTTGCCCTCAGGGGAAACTAGTTAACTAGAGCCTAGCCTGCTGGAGTACTATCTGACCTGGGCCTAACTGACCTGGGGAAGGGAAATTCCCAACTCCAGCCCACTCCAGCCAACCTGTCTCACCAAATGGTGAGAAATGGTGGAGAAAAACTGGGAAACATTTGAAATCTGGTCCAGAGGTTCATTAAAAGACTGAGACCTAATCATAGGACTACAGAATATTCCCCCTCCCTCTTCCTCCACATGTCATCACATTACTGAATGCCTATTTACTGTTCTTTTTACCCAGTACATCCTGTCTGGCTATCAAGAAAAAATTGTATTGATTATTTCACAATATATACAAATATTGAATCATTGTACACCTGAAACTACTATAATGTTATGTCAACTATACCTCAATTAAAAAAAAATACTAAAAGGCATACCAAAAGGGTGGGTGACACAATTTGAAGAGACAGAGCAAGCATTAGAGCCAAACATGGCAGGTATGTTGAACTGGGAATATCAGACTGGGAATCTAAAATAATTAACATGCTAAGGGTCTAATGGATAAAGCAGACAGCATACAAGGACAGATAGGCAATGTAAGCAGAAATAGAAATCCTAAGGAAAACAGAGAAATGATAGAGATAAAAAAAACCAAAAGTGAAAAATGTCTTTGGGATTACTTGTAGACTAGATATGGTTGAGGACATAATCTCTGAGCTAAAGAACATATTAATAGGATCTTTAAATCAAAAAGCAAACATAGATTAAAGTCCAAAGACTGTGGGGCAACTACAAAAAGTACAACATATGTATAATGGGACTATCAGAGAAGAAAAAGGAACAGAAGAAACATTTGAAATAATTGAGAATTTCCCCTAAATTAAATGTCAGCCCTCAAACCACAGATCCAAGAACCTCAGAACACAAAACAGGATAAAACTCAAAAGAAAAACACAACCTATGCCTAGGCATATTTACAAACTACCGAAAGTCAGAGATATAGAAAATCCTAAAAGAAGCCAAAGGGAAAAAACACCTTAGAGGAACAAAGAATTACACCTGACTTTTCCTTAAACCATTCAAGCATGAAGAAGGGGGAGTGAAATATTTGAAGTGTTGAGATAACCCACCAACCTAGAATTATGTACCCTGCCAAATATCCCTCAAAAGTGAAGAGGAAAGAGTCCCAGACAAATTAAGGAAATTCATTGCAAGTAGACCAACTTTGTAAGAAATGTTAAAAAGTTCTTTAGCTGCTAAGTCAGTTGAGGAAACTTTGGGATCTAAAGTTTAGGACTCCTAGTCCAAGGAGTTGGCTGGCATGGGGAAAAGTCACCATTGTCTTTCTGTCATCCCAGAATTTTGTCAGGAATATATAAGCTCTTCATACACCTGGATGGCCCTCAACAATCCTGAAGGAGTCTGGAAATAAGTAGATGGGAGAGACTAGGAGGCCAACCTGAAGTACTAGAAGCAAGGCCAACCATATGGTTGGCATGGGCTGGGTGGAGGATGGAACCCTGATGGCAAGTGGAATTACCTCTACTGGAGGCCCTACCACTGAGTATGAGGCTGGCCTGGGCAAGGCCATCTAGGGGAGTTGCTGAGCTGCTTTCTGTGGGCCATTGAGCTATGGAAATGGCAGGAATAGTAGAGAGGAATTTTTCCCAGAGACCCCTTGTAAGACCTCTGTGGGAGAGGAATACGTCCTGGGAGATTGAAGTGCTGTTGTCATTTTTTTTTTTAATTTCTCTTTAACTTTAAAAAGACTACATAGAATTCCTAAGGTATTTTTTTCTAACTTTACTGAGGTATAATTGACATACGAAACCATGAGATTTTAAGTTCTTTAGAGAGAAGAAAAATAAAGGTCAAACTCAGATTTATATACAAGAAGAACAGCAAAGAAGGAATAAGTGAAGGTAAAATAAAGTGATTCATTTGTAGGCAGCATATAGTCAGATCCTGTGCTTTTATTCATTCTGCCAATCTGTCTTTTGATCAAGCAGTTTAATCCACCTACATTTAAATTACAGATTTTATTTTCTGTATGTCTTAGTTTTTCTGCCTTCCATTTCCTCCTTTACTTCCTGCGTTTGTGTGCCTTGATATTTTTGTAGGAAATATAATTAAATAGAAATATTTTGTAGAAATATAATTAAATAGAGCCAAACATGGCAGGGATGTTGAACTGGGAATATCAGACTGGGAATCTAAAATAATTCCCAGTCCTGATTCCCTTCTCATTTTTGTGTATATTAATTATTCATGGCTACTATCAGGATTACATAAAACAAACTATAACAATCTATTTTAACATGATAACTTCAATTGAATATAAAAATTACTTCTTTACAATTCCATTTCCCACACTTGATCTTACATCATAATGATATTTCTATATTATATACTAATTAACGTAGATTTAGTTTTTATGCTTTTATCTCAAATTTTATAAGAGTTAAAAAACAAACTTAAAAATGACACAGGCTTTTATATTTGTCTATATATTTACCTTTACCAGAGAACTTTGTATTTCCATATGGCTTTGAGTTACTGTCTAGCATCCTTTTAACTTGAAGGACTCCCTTAGCATTTCTATAGGGCAAGTCATGAACTCCTTCAGTTTTGGTTTTTTGTTTATTTTTTAATCTGAAATTCCTCATTTTTGAGGACAGATTGTCTAGATTTTTTTTTTCCTTTCAGCACTATGAATATATCTTCTCATTGATTCATGGTCTATAAGAAATTCGATAATCTTAAGCTCTTATATGTGGGGAGTCATTTTTCTCTTTCAGGATTCTTTGTCTTCCACTTCTGGCAGTTTGATTAGGTCTCCATGCAAATCTATTTAATTTTATCCTACTTAGAGTTTATTGAGCTTCTTGCATTTGTAGACCCATTTCTTTCCTCAAATTTGAGAAGTTTTAGGCCATTATTACAAGTGAGCTCTTTTTCTATCCTGGGACTCCTATAATGCATATACTTGCCCATTTGGTATTGCTCCATAAGTCCCTCAGATTCTACTCACTTTACTTAATTTGAGAAACAAAAAGAATAATTTTAAATCACTTGTCTTCAAGTTCACTGATCTTTTTTTTCTTGTCTGCCTGTTTAATGGGCTGTTGAACCTCTTTAATGAATTTTTCACCTCAGTTATTGCATTTTCAGCTCTAGAACATATCTGGATTTGTTTTGTAATTTCTATCTGTTGATATTCTCCTTTTGTTCATCTATCATTTTCCAGATTTAGTTTGGTTGTCTGTGTTCTCCTTTAGCTCATGAACATACTTAAGATGGTTGTTTTAAAGTGCTCCTCGAGTAAGTCAGAGGACTATATTTCTTTAGAGTAAGTTTCTAGAACTTTATTTTGTTCCTTTAAGTGGGCCATGTTTCCCTGTTTCTTCATATTCATTGTGATCTCCTGTTGAAAATTGGGAATTTGAAAAAAGTCACCTCTCTATCTTTGCAGACTTCTATGCAGGGGAAGAACTTTAAGCAGTCCAGCATAAAGGTGTAGGGTTCTCTCCAACTTTTTTTGGTGATACATCTTCCCTGGGCCTATGTATGCTTATTCCAATTCCCTATATTTAGGTTGCTTTTAAATGTCTTAACTTCCCTAAAGTCTTACCCCTGCTTCTTAACAGGGGCTTTGATATCCTGTTGTATTTCTTTGCCCATAATCTCTTGTTCCCAGGAGCCCATGTGCCTGCAGCCCCCCTGCAGCTCTTGGACTGTGGTGCCTGCCCCTGCTTTCAGGGACCTCCAACCAGATATCCAAATTCTGTCCTTCCCATCAGAGCTCTGAACTGAGACAAAAAGCAATCCTTTAGGCAGCCCCCAACAAACCAGAATATTGTAAGCAAGTTTAAATTATTTTCCTTCCCTCCCAAGGGAAGAACCAGGAATTGGGCAGCTTTTTCTCAACTGCCAACAGACAGGGTGGGGCAAGGTAGCAAAAATGCCAGTTTTCTACTGTTTGGAGTGCAGCTTTTTGTTCTTACCTTGGTTGCTGCGGCTTCTTAACTGGGTTCTAGAGTTCTTACAAAGCTACTTTGGCCTATATATTGTTTATTCAGTGTGGTACTCCCAATTCATTTTTACCATTTCTGTGCATCCCAGCTTTGAGGTATTGCCTCCAATAGCCTACATCTGTACCTCTTGCTTGGAGGATTGCCCTCAAATTTGGAACCACCTCATCTGCAGGTACAGGGAGTCAGAAGAATCTGGGAATTTGTCTCCCTGGGTCAGTCCTTAGCCAATGACTGTCCCTACCTGAGACAAAGGGAGCTGGATTTTCCTCTCTCTGTACCCATAAAATTTGGAGACCTATCTTTTACCCTAGGGTTCCCCTGTAGAATCAGCCTGCAGCCTACCCTCTGTGGGACCTTGCCTGAATCCTATACCCACTTTGATTTCTTCCCTTTCCTTGTCCTGCTTCCCAGACTACCTTGCTATTCTCCTTGGAACTTTTCCTTAATCACAGGTCCATACCCTCATGTCAGGGTCTGTTTCTGGGGATGATACAAAGTATATATTGCATTTCTCCCTCACCAAATAGCAGCTTATAGGTTACTAAGATTAAAATCAAAACAAAAACTGCATGCCACTCTACATTAAACACCTCATTATATATTTTGAAAGTAGGTTTTTCCTAAACTCCTGTCTAATTTGCAGAAGATCTTAGGTATTGCACAGGAATTTGGGACCAGGGAAACCAGCATGGAGGAGAAAAATCCCTTGATTACTGATCAAATCAGATCCTAGCAGGAAAGATATGGTACATTTCATAGATTTAACTAAAAAGTAGTTAATAAAGGGACAATTTAAGAAGGCAAAAGTAAAGTTAAGGGAACTAACAAAGAATAATAAAGCACCAAGAGAACATCAACAGATTGAGCTGTTACCACTGCCAGGACCTGGAAGGGTATGGGGAGAAAGTTGTTATTGGAACCCAGTACAAGCTGTAGCCATGGGAGAAATCACAGGAGTTGTGGCTTTTGGTAAAGCAACATGGCCAGTAAGGGAGGAAGTCCACTCACCCTCTGAACTCCTGTGGGTGCCTTCCACTGGCTGAGTATTCAAGTCAGAAGTCAAGTGTGGAAGGCACATATGTAATTCCTTCCAAGGACCTGCTTGCTGCCCAGCTGCAGAAAGCCAGTCATTCAAAATTATGCTTGACTGGGAGCAGCCCACATCCAGTGACTGAGCAAGGTGAGTTATAAAGGCCCAGCTATGTCATCCACTCAAAGGACACTAAAATGGACAAGGCTTCAGAAGTCTCCAGCCAGGTTGATCAAAGTCTGTTGGGCCTGTGTTTCAGTTTGGTTTCTTTCTGCTTGGTCCTGCTTCCTCCCCTCCCTCTCACAGGTGTTGATACCTAGTAAATATCTTGCATCCCAAATTCCATTTCAGTGTCTCCTAGAGAGATCAACCCATGACAGCAAGGAGGATGGGTGCTGCAATCCCCATAAATCAGCCTCCTATGCACAGAGCAAGATAGAGAATAGCTCCAGAGAGGTAAATACAGAATAACCAATAAACAATAAACTTCCACTTACTCCTAGTCCTGTGATTTCAACTGTTCTATCCCTTCCCTTAAAGTGTAGAGTTACAATGGGGAAAAACTGAGAGCTTTCCCTCTAAGGTCAGGAACGCGGCAGGGATGTCCACTATCACCACTGCTATTCAACATAGTATTGGAAGTCCTAGCCACAGCAATCAGACAACAAAAAGAAATCAAAGGCATCCAAATTGGCAAGGAAGAAGTCAAACTCTCACTGTTTGCAGATGATATGATACTTTATGTGGAAAACCCAAAAGACTCCACCCCAAAACTGCTAGAACTCATACAGGAATTCAGTCAAGTGGCAGGATATAAAATCAATGCACAGAAATCAGTGGCATTCCTATACACCAACAACAAGACAGAAGAAAGAGAAATTAAGGAGTCGATCCCATTTACAATTGCACCCAAAACCATAAGATACCTAGGAATAAATCTAACCAAAGAGGCAAAGGATCTGTACTCAGAAAACTATAAAATACTCATGAAAGAAATTGAGGAAGACACAAAGAAATGGAAAAACGTTCCATGCTCATGGATTGGAAGAACAAATATTGTGAAGATGTCAATGCTACCTAGAGCAATCTACACATTCAATGCAATCCCCATCAAAATACCATCCACTTTTTTCAAAGAAATGGAACAAATAATCCTAAAATTTGTATGGAACCAGAAAAGACCCCGCATAGCCAGAGGAAGGTTGAAAAAGAAAAGCAAAGCCAGCGGCATCACAATTCCGGACTTCCAGCTCTATTACAAAGCTGTCATCATTAAGACAGCATGGTACTGGCACAAAAACAGACACATAGATCAATGGAACAGAATAGAGAGCCCAGAAATGGACCCTCAACTCTATGGTCAACTCATCTTTGACAAAGCAGAAAAGAATGTCCAATGGAACAAAGACAGTCTCTTCAACAAATGGTGTTGGGAAAATTGGATAGCCACATGCAGAAGAATGAAACTGGACCATTTCCTTACACCACACACAAAAATAGACTCCAAATGGTTGAAAGACCTCAATGTGAGACAGGAGTCCATCAAAATCCTAAAGGAGAACACAGGCAGCAAGCTCTTTGACCTCAGCCGAAGCAACTTCTTCCTAGAAACATCGCCAAAGGCAAGGGAGGCAAGGGCAAAAATGAACTATTGGGACTTCATCAAGATAAAAAGCTTTTGCAAACCAAAGGAAACAGTCAACAAAACCAAAAGACAACCGACAGAATGGGAGAAGATATTTGCAAATGACATATCAGATAAAGGGCTAGTATCCAAAATCTATAAAGAACTCATCAAACTCAACACCCAAAGAACAAAGAATCCAATCAAGAAATGGGCAGAACACATGAACAGACATTTTTCCAAAGAAGACATCCAAATGGCCAACAGACACATGAAAAAGTGCTCAATATCGCTCGGCATCAGGGAAATCCAAATCAAAACCTCAATGAGATACCACCTCACACCAGTCAGAATGGCTAAAATTAACAAGTCAGGAAACGACAGATGTTGGCGGGGATGCGGAGAAAGGGGAACCCTCCTACACTGTTGGTGGGAATGCAAGCTGGTGCAGCCACTCTGGAAAACTGTATGGAGGTTCCTCAAAAAGTTGAACATAGAGCTACCATATGATCCAGCAATTGCACTACTGGGTATTTACCCCAAAGATACAAAAGTAGGGATCCGAAGGGGTATGTGCACCCCGATGTTTATAGCAGCAATGTCCACAATAGCCAAACTGTGGAAAGAGCCAAGATGTCCATCGACAGATGAATGGATAAAGAAGAGGTGGTATATATATACAATGGAATATTATGCAGCCATCAAAAGGAATGAGATCTTGCCATTTGCAACGACGTGGATGGAACTGGAGGGTATTATGTTAAGTGAAATAAGTCAAACAGAGAAAGACATGTATCATATGATCTCACTGATATGAGGAATTCTTAATTGCAGGAAACAAACTGAGGGTTGCTGGAGTGGTGGGGGGGTGGGAGGGATGGGGTGGCTGGGTGATAGACACTGGGGAGGGTATGTGCTCTGGTAAGCGCTGTGAATTGTGCAAGACTGTTGAATCTCAGATCTGTACCTCTGAAACAAATAATGCAATATATGTTAAGAAAAAAAAAAGAAGAAGAAGGTAGCGGGAGGGGAAGAATGAAGCGGGGGAAATCGGAGGGGGAGACGAACCATGAGAGACGATGGACTCTGAAAAACAAACAGGGTTCTAGAGGGGAGGGGGGTGGGAGGATGGGTTAGCCTGGTGGTGGGTATTGAGGAGGGCACATTCTGCATGGAGCACTGGGTGTTATGCACAAACGATGAATCATGGAACACTTCATCTAAAACTAATGATGTAATGTATGGGGATTAACATAAGAATAAAAATAAATAAATAAAGTGTAGAGTTAAAGTGAACCCAGTGCCCTTTGATCTGAGGGAGCCTAGGCAGTTTGAGGACATGTGCAGGAACTAAGGAGCTGTATAATAAGGCATGCATACCCTTACATCCCATCCCTATCATATACATACACTGTGTGTGTGAGAATCTGTACACTTTGTCATCATGTCTCCAGTGGCATGCATGCATGCATGTCAGCCCTGTGTGCAACTCCCCACTGTGTGCTGTCGAGGAAAGCCCCACAATGATGCTAAATGATGCAGCTCTAAGTGAGGTGATTAAGCAGTTCAGTGACAGCATCTCCCAAGGAGAGGAGGAGGCTTCTTGGGACATGCCTGAGTGCGTTGGAATGGGGTTCTAGTGAAGGTAGTTAGCTTGATAGCTCACAGAGGTGGTGAATGCCCCTTGTCCTGGGATTGGCGCATGCTGTGCTCAGACCTGAGGGGCAGTAAGGAGACCCTGAGATGGAGAGCTGTTAGACTGAAGCAAGCTTAAGGCAGAGTCTGTTCTCACCACCATGTCATTTGTTCTCAGCCCCTCTGGTTTCTTTGAGTAATTCTGCATTTCATCCAGATTTTTTTTTTTTTTGCATTTAAATAGTTGTTTTTGTTTTTGTTCTTGATTCTACTCTGAATCCTGTCTCCATCACAGGAGAGCTCCTTTAAGGATGGGACTATATCTCCTTTACATCAACTTTCTCCATGTTGCAGGGAGATGCTGAGACAGACTTTGGGGTACCAGGTATTGATTAGGGATCAACACCTATGAAAGGAAGAGAGAGGAAGCAGAATGGGGCAGAAAAAGAACTGAGATTCAGACTCTGACAAAGCCTGGAGCAACCCTACAGAGAGCTCTGTAACCACTGGAGCCCATCAGTATTGGGCTAAAATGACCAGGCCTTTATATCTACACTCCTGTTACTGGCACAAACAAAAGACAGGGCATCAGGTTCCTTCTTGATGGACATCCCAGTGGTGCATTTCCATGTCTGACATTTCCCTAGATGAGGCTCTTTCTTGCCAATTCTGTGTTGACTCCAGGCAATGGAGGGGAAGGATAACAACTCCTGAGTCCCTGAGAAGGAAGTAGGTGGGGCCCCATAAGGGATCATGGTAGTTCCTATTAGACATGGGTTTCATGTGGTCTGGGTCTATATGCAACTTGAACTGGTCTTGAAAGAGGCTGGGCTAGAACCAGACTCACAGCCACCTCTGACACCTCCATCTCCTTCCCTAAGCAGCCAGATTCAAACTGAGACAACTGGACAGAGGCCCATGGGAATCCTCCTTGGACAGAGCTAGTGATTACAGAAAAGTAAATGTATTAAGGAACTAAATAATTAGATAAACACCAGTAATTAATTCAGAGTTAGCAAAGCTGCAGTATTTCCTTGAGGGGAGAATGCTTTTCCTCTCTTGGATACTTTTTCCACTTTGTGATCACCTAGAATTATAGTTCTACTGTTCTGGAGCTGGAGTAACTGAAGTGCCTTGTCTGACCTTCATCCACAAGCCATCTTCCAGCCCTCCATGGATTCCTACTTTTGAGTGTCAAGAGCAGGAGAACCATTTTAGGCCAGCTGTCTGGTCCAAAAGCTGGGGAATGGCTCTAGAGCAGTTGTAGTCCCCTGAGGATTCCCATAAACCTACTCTTTTTCCACCTTTGGGTAGTTGATTGAAGGCTGTGCTGTGGCAGGGCTAGACCCCAGGGCCCATTTACCTCTGTTCCCTACCTGACCCCAATTGTAGCCATTTGACTGCCTGTCACTTGTCTTCCTGAGATGCTGTCTGGACAGGTGAGGCCTGCCTTGCCTTCTGCCCAGTTCTAGTTGGAAAGGCAACTGGAGGAGTGCCTGTGTGACACCCTCAGTACTGAGCTACGCCCATTCCCATAGGCACTGGGGCCAAACTTCACCAACTCTCATGATCCTACTTGGCTGGGGATATCCAGCCTCTGGCCCCAAGAACCACTCTTTCCAAAGACCTGAATCTGGCTGTACCATATGCTACCTCTCAGGGTATGTCCCACTGTCAGGGGCTCTTTGTATGACCTAAAATACTGCTTATCAGAATAGGGTTGGTAAAACAGATGCTGGCAAACACTAAAGCTTACTTCTTTCACTCTAGGCACCTGTCAGTAGAAAAGCAACCAATTCCCAAAACCTGCCTCCTGCAACTTATATCAGAGAAGGGAGCTGCCTGTCAGGTGGTGCTGCTGATTCTGAGGCTAATAGAGCTCTGCAGTGTCTCACCTCTCTGGATCTGTGCCACTGGGGTCCCAACAGGAAATAGGCAGCTAACTCAAATTTGGATCATTCAGTGAGTTCTTATTTCCAAAAGAACTCCTCAAAAGCTGTTAGTGAAGTATTGGGGAACCACAGAAGTAGTCTATTAGAAGCAGCAAACTTGTCCTCCTCATCTTGGGGCCCAGGGGTGATAAGGAGGGGAGATTACCAGAACTCAGGGAACAACTCCTGAAGAGAAGATAACCTTGAGAGTAGCAGTACCCTTTGGTAGAGGTAACAACCAGCTGGAGGTGACCTCCTAGCAGGAATAAATCCTGTCCTCCCTTTGTTCCCCTCCCCTATGCTGGTATCCTGCCTGTCCTCCCCATGGACTGAACTCAACCAGGGACGAGAGGGCATTAGCAGAACCTGTCCATCCAGCTCAACCTCCCAGGGCAGAAAGGGTAGGGAATGGTAGAAAGGAGCAAGTGGAACCCATCTGGTAGAGTTGTCCTAATTTCCTTTTCATTTAGTAAGTATATGCCCCCATCAAGAGTTAGCTGAAAGGCTGTTTCTTTATGTGTTTGTATTTGATATCCGTTGCTCTGCAACAAATTACTCTAAAAGTTAGCAGCTTAATATTCTATCATACCTTCTGTCCATCAGGAATCTGAGGCAGCTAAGCTGGGTGGTTCTAGTGTAGGGTATCTCAGGGGACTGCATCATCTAAAAGCTTGACTGGTGCTAGAGTGTCTGTTCCCAAGGTGGCTGACTCACACACCCCTGGATATGGTGACCAATTCATCCTGGCTCACCCAGGACTGTTTTGTGATATATATATATATATAATTTTTTTATTGTGTTATGTTAGTCACCATACAGTACATCATTAGTTCTTTATGTAATGTTCCATGATTCATTGTTTGTGTATAACACCCAATGGTCCATGCAATACATGCCCTCCTTAATACCCATCACAGGGCTAACCCATCCCCCCACATCCCTCCCCTCTGAAACCCTCAGTTTGTTTCCCAGAGTCCATAGTCTCTCATG
Source organism: Neomonachus schauinslandi (assembly GCF_002201575.2). Lineage (NCBI taxonomy): Eukaryota > Metazoa > Chordata > Mammalia > Carnivora > Phocidae > Neomonachus > Neomonachus schauinslandi. Next base: position 122,776 of record NW_025409039.1, on the reverse strand, counting down.
GCTCATCTCCCCCTCTGATGCCCCCCCCTTCATTTTTCCCTTCCTTCTCCTAATGTCCACCATGCTATTCCTTATGTTCCACAAATAAGTGAAACCATATGATAATTGACTTTCTCTGTTTGACTTATTTCACTTAGCATAGTCTCCTCCAGTTTCATCCATGTTGATGCAAATGGTGGGTATTCATCCTTTCTGATGGCTGAGTAATATTCCGTTGTATATATGGACCACATCTTCTTTATCCATTCAACTGTTGAAAGGCATCTCAGCTCCTTCCACAATTTGGCTATTGTGGACATTGCTGCTATGAATATTGGGGTGCATATGACCCTTCTTTTCACTATATCTGTATCTTTGGGGTAAATACTGAGCAGTGCAATTGCTGGGTCATAGGGTAGCTCTATTTTTAACTTTTTGAGGAACCTCCACACTGTTTTCCAAAGTGGCTGTACCAACTTGCATTCCCACCAACAGTATAAGAGGGTTCCCCTTTCTCCACAACCTCTCCAATATTTGTTTCTTGCCTTGTCAATTTTTGCCATTCTAACTGGTGCGGGGTGGTATCTCAGGACTGTTTATATATTGTCTGTGGCTGCCATGGCATTCTACAATGGAAGCATTGGATAGTTCAGACAGAGACCAGTTGGCCCTCAAATCCTAAAATATTTAGGATCTGGTGCTTTATAGAAAAGTTTACCAATACTTGACCATAAGCCCACGGTGAAAATCAACTCCAGAGATACAAAGCCTTTCAACCTCCACATTGGTAGCAGGCAGTGAGCCTGGGTGACTAAACACCTCCAAATACCTCTCAGGACTACACTTAGGCCATCCCTACAGGTACTGGGGCTGGGGTCTCTGAGTGTCATAAGGATGTCATCTGGCTGTGGATTCCAAGATTCTGCAGCCTAGATATCTTAAATACATGGTATAGTGCACTTTAAATAGGTACTACCAAACTTGGCATTCTATGTGAGAAACCCATTTAAGTCTGATGGTGTTGGTGACCTGTCCATGCTTCCTGACTTTAACCACTTCAGTGCACTCAAGCTTGACTTCCAACTGCACCTATGATTCTTCACTTGAGGGCTTTCTCTGGCTGTTGAAATCTGGTATATGGCAGCCTTGAAGAATCAGGGAATTAATGCCACTAGGAGCAGTCCTCCACTAATGACTAACAGGAGGTGATGTATGAACACCCCACTACCCTGAGGGGCATCGCTCTACTGGCTCTCCAGATTCCCCAGTGAAACTATGTTCCAGTTACCCACAGTGATAATGAGTTTGGTAACATACCATTCATTGACTGCCTTTCCTTCTTTGTCTCACTTCTCTTGTCCCTTATGGGTGTTTTCCTGGCCTCACCTCCCAAATAAATAGCTTGTTCTCCAATCTTTATCTTGGGGCCCCTTCTGTCAGAACCCAACCTAAGACACTGAAAATTTCAACTTGAGGTGGCCTGACAAAGTTTTAGACTTATCCTAGATGGCTGATTCCAATGGCTGATTTTGCCACTTAGTTGCTGTGTCTTTGGTTTGAAAGCAGAATGATTTTGTCCAGTTTTCATCTATAAAATGGGAATGCCAAATCCTGACATGAATGAAAATGATCAAAAATCCCCAAGAGGGCGCCTGGGTGGCTCAGTTGGTTAAGCGACTGCATTCGGCTCGGGTCACGATCCTGGAATCCCAGGATCGAGTCCCACATCGGGCTCCCTGCTCAGCGGGGAGTCTGTCTCTCCCTCTGACCCTCCCCCTTCTCATGTGCTCTCTCTCTCTCTCAAATAAATAAATAAAATCTTTAAAAAAAAATCCCCAAGAGTTCTGATGTGAATCCCTGAGTCTGGACTCCTAGATGGAATCTTCTGCATGTACCCCTGTCCTGGGCACAATAACCAACACTTCTTTACATTCTATCAGTGCTATGGTCAAGAGTGCTACCCTGCAGCTGCTTAAGTAGATTATGCAAGAAAGGACAATGATGAGAAATAGCCCCTGAGAATTTTCTCCTCTCTGAAAAGCCTGAGCCCTAGGTTTACCTCCTGTATTGGAGCAAGTAGCTGGAAACAATGGTACACATGGTGTTTTTGGATTCAAGATACAAATGGGCAGAAGTGAGGTTCTCTTAGTACCCAAGCCTGGGGACAATTCCATTCTGCTAAATCTATCATCTTTTAGATGTATGATGATGCTAAATCTACTACTTTTAGTAAGGAGGAATAATGGAGAAGGGGTGTTCCAGGGGACTTTAAAACACAATAGAGAAATATCTATAGGTTAGTGGCACAGGAAATATCTGATGTGTCTGGAATATAATGTACCTTGACTGAATTATTTAATCAGATCTTAATTTCATTGCATCAACCAATCCACAATACATACTAATTTTATTCTGATAGATGATAGATGATCTAACATTGCTCTATGACTTGAAGTCCAATAGGTAGAACTACATAATGTTAATCTCAGCACTGAGAAGCCTTCTCATCTCAGGGACTAGGCTGAGGGCTGGAGAGAAGGGAGTGGTGGACTAATAGCTCTGACATTTCCTACTATGTGAGACTAAGTAGGGAGGCAGGATAGTACCAGATGAGAATTCTAGGTAGGCTATGTCTCAGAAGGATTTCTGGAGGTGAGAATAATTGAGCAAAGCTATGATAGAGAGGGGTGGGACTAAGGAAGAAATTGGCAGTAATAGGAGTATGACCAAAAGGCTCCTATTATGAAGAAGAGTTCAAGAACTTGAGGAATATTTTGAAAGAGATTGGATGGTCACAGGCATGTGGCTTTCAAATCAGTCCTGAGTTTGAATCTGACTTAACCACTTACAAACTAAGAGAACTTGGACAATTTTCCTGATTTCCACTGTAATCATTAGCTTTTAAAATATATAAATTTGTAACTACCCCCAGGGGCATTAGGAGTACAGCAGCCAACAAGAGTCAATGGTCCAGCATGGTGCCTGGCACACAGCAAATGATCAACATGTGGTGGTCACTACCATTATCATTCCATGTTTGAAGGCTGACCTGTGGAAGAGGGGCAACAGTTGCTCTGCATGGCTTTGACAGCAGAAGTTATAAGAAGACATATTTGTTTGGCTTTAGAAGAAACTTCCTTGCTCTTAGAGCTATGTGAATAATAGAGTGGGATCCCCCCAGGAGTCAGGGGACCCTCCTCCAGTACAAGTATTTGAGTAGCAGCTGCTGCAGGCTCATTCCTTGCCTGGACTGCTAAAGGAGTTTTTGAGACTGTCTTGGATGGGTGGTCAAATGAGAGATTGAGATCACTTCAAACATCTATGAGTGATGTGCACTAATCTTATTTTTCAGGCCTGCTAGACTTTGAGGAGACCCTGTTCTGACCAAATACTCTGAAAACAATTTTGTTTCTAAATCTTTCCTGTTTAAAACCTTGTTGTATCTCATAGCCTGATCAGGGATTTTTATTAGAAGAAGGAGGGAAATAATAGGTATGAAAAGTGTTCTGACCTCCTTTTTTAAATCTAATAAAAAATGAAATTACATTCCAGCAAACTTATTACGAATTGAGATTCTGCATATAGTCATGCCCACCCTAGACATGTTCTTGAACCTGTGAAAATTAAATCATTTTTAAATGCACCAGGAGAGCTTGCTATTTAACTCCCATTGGAGGAAGTTTCTCGTGGAAAAGGATTCATAATAAGATGACTGGATCTGTGTGTATTAGATTTAAAGTGACAGTGAAAACCATTTTCCAATTACTTATTATAAAATGAGAGTTGTGTTCTTGTGGGGGATTTCCAGAATCACTGGCTAAGAGAGTGGGAGAGGGAGTAGAAAGACAAACATCAAGCCCTATAGATACTGGTTCTTCCATAGAAGGTCTTGCCATGCCCTTATGAGCCTCCCTTTGGGTGTCATCTGGTTATGTATGCCTGACTTGTTACCAGCCAAGGCAAAATCTGTGCCTTTCATTTCCCTTGGACTTTGAGTATCAGGGCTTATAACTTCCAGTATCAGTATCTCTGTGCCTGACAGCTTTTTCTCAATTATAGGACAATTGACAACAGACCCAAAACACTAGGCAATTAACATTCCCTAAGAGCTACCCTCAATCAGTGACTAAGAAGAGTATAAACACCCCAACTCACACACACACCTACACCTGAGTGGGATAATTCTGAGGCTTTTGTTTTGCACCATTACCCAGGGTCTAGTTGCCTTCTGTAGCTTTGACATCCCCCCTTTCCCAATATAACTTCCCACACTACTATGAGTTCCTCTGCACCTCTCAAACCAAATCCTTGTCTTAGGGCCTGTTTCCAGGGGAATATAAACTAAGACCTGAGCTTTGTAAATTCCTTACACACCGTACATTGGATTATTGAATATCAGGCCTGTGTGTATGTGTGTACACACATATGAACACACACATTTTCTGTCTTCAATGTTCATGAGAAGGAGAGGTGTAGCCTGGCCATTCTCATACCCCAGCCCTTGAGCTGCACATGGTGGAGTCATGAGAGCTGGATCAGGCTGGAGGGTTGAGAGAGCTACACTCCAGAAGTAATAGGGGGTCCATTTGGCTAGTTGCTGAAAGCTCATCTCTTAAAACAAAGGCATAGATGGGTACAGGGGGACAAGTTCTTAATTCTTTGTTCCCTTACCCTGAAAAATACCTATTAATCAACCCCAGAAAGGTATAAGGATCATTCTGTTCTTCTAAGGTGAGTCTTTAATGTCTGTGCCTTTTGTAGTTCATTTGAGAAGGACTACTGTGTGGATGTCTACCATTGTCTCCTATGGGAGAATTTTCTGGTTTCCAGACAGTCCTGCCTTTCCCTATAGCCACAGAATTGGGGGCAGTGGAGGGTCCCTTTTGTTGTTGTTGACTGGAGGATTGGCAAAGTTACGAATAGCTTTAAATGCATGTTTCCCCCAAGGAAGGTTACAGCCTATTGGGGAGAATTGAGGAAAACTGAGGCAAACCCCAAAGGCATATTGGCTGGCTCCCATCTCAACAAACAAAATTCAGTCAGGGGCAATTAATTTCTCCTAGATAGGGGTGAGGTCGAAGTTCAGGCAGAAGGTCCAAGGACTTGGGCCTAGCTGAGGTTTCACATAGTATGGACAGATTCTCTTTACTTCGCTTGCCCCTCACACTCCCATCCATGGATATGCTGCAGATTGCCTGGGGCAATTAGAATTTCACATTTTCAAAGAGGAGAAAGTAATGGTCTCTTAGACGGTGTAATGAGCCTGTTTTGTGGGCTTCTTCTCACCCTATGTGTAACTACTGGTGTAGGGATCAGTGGTTTTGTGACACTGAGCTGGTAAGAAGGAGCAGAGAAGAATCAAGTGATCTTCACAAGGGAAAATTAACTTTTGATTTGAAATGGTGTCCAGTCCTTTTTCAAGTAAATATCATTTATAATTTGCTACCAGTGTATAAAGTTATATCCAATGGCACCAGATATATCCATTAGTTCCCATTGGTTTTATGTTTTGGGTTTTCACTGTTACTGGGAACTGCCCTCTGCCTTCCTTGATTTATATCTATGGGGTTTCTAATAGGAGGGGGCATTTCAGATGGCCCTGTGGAGAAGGGAACAAAATGGAGATACATGGCATAGGATTCTATAAGCTCAGAATCTTATGTTTAATTCCTTTTAATTTCCCTGTTTTTTTTTAATTTCTCCACAATTAAAAATAATTCATAGCAAGAGTTGTAGGAGGGAAGAAGAGGAAGGATGAACTTTGCTGAAGGCATCCCTCTGAGGACCTGGGAACAAATTGTACAGAATAAGGAGTTTACCATTTATCCCCAGAAAGATATATGAACCAGGTATATGTGACTGAAGTTACAAGGTGAATATTTAGCATCCATGCCATCATGTGGTCCATTTGAAGGGGGGGGCTCTGGTGAAGCTCCCTGAAGCTCAGGCAGGGATGACCAAGTCACCAAATGAGCATCAGGAAGCTGGGCTGGGTTGCAAACTTCAGTGTAGGACTATAAGCTGCCTTAAGGAAGGCAAGACTGTCTTATCCATCTTTATTCCCTAGTGACAAGCAAGACTTTTTGACAAATGTGATACAAGTTTGTGCTTGGAAAATGCATGTTTGATCAAATATCTCCCAGGGACTGTCTGGGCTATTGGAGTCAAGCTCAGAGAGCTGGGCTCCATGAACATCAGGGTCCTTGGAAGGGAGAATTAATTACAGTCCTGACATTTAGAACATGAGACCGAGCTTATGGAAGTGCCTGGTTCCATGAACTATTTGGGAAGCTACCAAGTAGAGTAGGCAGCCAAGTTCCACAGGGCAGGGGAAGGATCTCTTTCATCTTCCTGTTTATGTTTCTTTCCCTCCCAGCCTTCCCACCCACAGGTGTCTACACTCTTGGTTCTCATCAGTCCAGACTGATGTAGTGTTGAGAATGTTTGGGTGAGGTTTGGTGGAGTCTGGAGCCGATGGCCAAGAAAGAATTCTTGAGACATCTTTGGTGCAAAATGGTGGTTTTATTAAAGCAGGGGGACAGGACCCGTGGGCAGAAGGAGCTGCAGCTGCTTGCTGCTCCCTGCTGCCCCAGTATTATGAAGAGCAAGTGACTACATACCTTGGGACTGGGGGAAGTAAAGATAAGGGAAGTTCCAAAAGGATTTTCATATATTAAAGAAGACTCAGGATCCTGGAGGAATGTTATAATCTGCCTATCTCAGGTATTTGTCAATGGTTAGAAGGACATTTAATTTTATCTATATTTCCTTCTGTCTTTGTTTCCCCCATCACAGACCTGCCTCATTTGCAAAAGGAGCTTTCAGCTCAGATTGACTCTGGGGTTGTCAGGGTGCCCTAGCTAGATATATCCAGTTATTGGCATATCCCTGACTCTTGTGCTCAGTTCTAAGTCAGTACTTCCCATCCTTTTTTATACCAGGGAACATACAAGAATGTTCATTGTACTGAAGTCACTGAAGGCCACTGCCCTAGGGGCTCCAGCTGCTCAGGTTCCTCCCAACTGTCCCACGAAGTGAGGGAATCTGTACTGCATTCCCCAGTAACCTGTTCCAGGTGTCCATTGGAGCTTCCTTCTAATAGTTTACAACACTCCATTTCCATGGGAAAAAAAAGAGAAAAGGCAATTACTTTCACAGGCCAGACCTGGATGAAATAACTTCAAAGTTCATTCAGTTAGCAAATCTATTGGGTGTCTTTAATGAGCCAAGCACTGTGCAGGGACTGTAGATTAACTGATGAAGTAGATGGAATGGTCCCTACAGCAAATAGGCAGTCACAATATAATGTGAAAGACGGGGAAAAAGGCACTTACAAGGGAGGTGCATGGTTGCAGGGGTGGGGTGGGGGGGACAGATTAGAGAGCCTTAAGAAAAAATTATGTGCGTAAAGAAGAAAATACACTCCTTTGAGTTCTAAACCAGAGGTCAACAAGTCTTAAGGGGCCAGACGATTGATCTGTTGCAAACATTCACTGCAGTTCAAATGCAGCGAAAGACAACACATAAAAGAATGACTGTGGCCATGTTCTAATAAATTTTTACAAAAACAGGTAGCAGTAGTGACTCCATTTAGACTGAGGGCCATAGTTTTTCAACTTCTGCTCTAAATAAAGGAAGAATAATCTGTCAATCTCCTCTGATTTAGAAACCACTAGGAGAGGGAATTCTGGAGAATTTTATCTAATCCAAGTTTGGAAAAATGGATCTTTAGTCCATGAGTCTTTAGTTAGGAGTAGAGGCTGTAGCAGATGGCTCCATGCAGGCAAGATCATCAGTATAAAGGCAAAACAGGTGCCCCAGAGCATGGTGTGGGTTGAAGGATGAGGAACAATTGACCTTCATCCAAAAGAGGAAAGAGGAGGCTTGCAGGAAATGGCAGCGGAAGGGTTCCAAGAGAAAGATGTCCAGTGAAGAACTTTGAGATGGGGCTGGCTGAGAATTTCAGGAAGGATGTAACATTCATTTTGTTTCCAGTTCTGCGGGGATATAATACTTCCTCCTATATCTCCAACTTTTCAGTAGAAGATGGACAATAGGTGAATCAGAGACAGTTGGTTTCCATCAAATAGTCCATGTGTTTCCCAACATTCCCAGACTCCCTTGCAATTAGGTTGGGACTATTTCTGGCCAATGGAAAATGAGTGAACATAACATGTATAACTTTTAGGGTGAGGTAGTTAAGATGTTTTCCCCCCATCATTCTCTTTTCTTGCCAGGGTAATCACGAAGGCCTAGAGTTTCAGATAGCATAGTTGCAAGATTTAGAGAGGTGAACCAATCTACATTGTACTTTATATGAGTGAAAATTAAAATTTTAATATATTAAGCGGCTGAGATTTCAAGGTTTGTGACTAATACAGTAGGCTTGGTAGTGGTGCTTTGGAAAATAAATATGCATGGGCAATTCAGGGTAGAGGAAGATGTTGCGTCATTGATACCTACTTAGAATATTTTGAGTTGAATATCATGTATTAAGCAGGATATGCTAGATTATGCTATAGTAACAAATGGCCCCCAATTCTCAGTCTCTAAACAACAAAAGTGAGGTTTTTTGTTTTTGTTTTTTTAATTTATGTAAAATCCAGTTCAGGACTCCAGTGACTCTCCAGAGTATCTCTCTTCCATGTGATATTGTAGCTCCACATCAATACTTGCTTCCACTATTAACTGAGGTAGAGAGGAACAGAATGATGTTTGGTGAGGTGGTGAGTCAGTGATGGGCACTTAAATGCTTCTACCCAGAAGTGACACACACATTTCATTGGCCAAATCATGTCACATGGTCACACAACTTCAGGGGATGGGGAAAATACATGTGCCCTTATGGATATCCGTGACTAGTGGTAATATCTGCTACACATTCCCTGCTACAGAAGCTTCCAAAATCTTGGAAGTGATGTAGTTTTGGAATGTTGGTGAGGTGTGGAGCTGACAGCCAAGAAAGAATTCTTGATGTCTTTGATGCTTTATTAAAGCACAGGGGACAGGATCCATGAGCAGAAAGAGCTGCTGCACTGGGGTTGTGAGGAATGGCTGATTATATACTTGGGAGTTGAAGGAGGTAAGGACAAAGGGAAGTGTCCTAAAGGACTTTCATATGATTAGGATTTACAGGATACTGGAGGTCTTGCTATTATTGTCAAGCTAAGGTTGTTTTTCCTTCTAGGAAGGCATTAATGTTAAGACAATTGGGAACTTCCTGGAAGAAAGTTATACTCTTTCGATTACAAGTCCTTGTCAATAGGCTGCAGGTCATAAAGAAACTTAAACTTTGTTTATATTTCCTTATGCCTCTGTTCCCCACATCACTCATGGAAGGGAGGGTGATGTTAGGGCTCCAAGAAATTGAGGTATGGGTCTCTGAAAGTTAGGCTATTGATGAGTGCTTTTTCCTTGTAAATCACTAAGACATTGGTAAACTGATGGAGACTCATGTCTTGCAGGACTATAATCTCTGTCAGTTAACCATTTGTTTTTCCCTTCCCTTAGTTTTAGGCAGCCAGGAGTGCCTGAGGAATGTCACACATATCCCACCAAGGAGTGGTGGGAGGGGGTGTTGCAGGGTGTCAGCTTGTGTTTTGTCCTCAGCATGCCTTCTGCTCCATCAGAAGGTATAGACTTCCCAGAAGTCTAGAAAACTTAAGACCTACAGAGTAGCAGTTGGCCAAGGAAAGAAGGGCGGGAGGAAGATGGAAGAGTGTTCTCTCTAAAAATGAACATGTAAAGGTCTGCAAGAATTTAAGGAATAAGCCTTTCAGTGTGGGTGGAGAAAAAAGTCTAAGAGTAGGAATATTAGCCACACATTTGAACAATTGTGCGAGACAATTTAAGGTAAAACTCTCTTCCGATGGTTTGGCAATGTAGAGCGCTTATGGATAGTTCATACTATTTTTTTGTCCAACCTGTCATGTGTATCCATGTTGGTACCTGCTATAGTAACAATGGAGAGCCTAACCTGAGAAAGTCCAGGGTGCACAAACCCCCAATTTTTCTGTTGGCAACTATGAGGATTTCCCAGTATCTACCTTTAAGATCTTTCTAGATAACTTACTAGGTCCCTGAACTGACTGGACCCCTCTAAGGTTTTAGTTCCCCAACACCTCCCCTCAGTGAGAGACAGCTAGGTAGAAGGCCTTCACCATGACATTATCTCCAGTGAGGTAGGTAGTATCCATGCCTATTTTTTCTTGCCTGAACCAGTTTTACAACAAGAAGGAATGGGATGAAGTTATAGGAGGAGGAAACATAATACTTTAGACTTGAGCTCTCTGATTTGGGTTCAGAAAATAGGGGCCCTTGTTAAAATTATTTAAAGTATGACAACTAGAATTCCATGAGCTCACCCAATCTCTTGCTATCTGATCATACTACTTAGAGGACCCCTGAAATAATTTGTAGGTGGGGCTCTATCTGAAATTAAGATGATCATATATTCTAGATTGTATAAGAACATTCTCCAGACTAAAGAGATGGTGATTCTTTTAACCAGTTTCCTTTTCTTCTGTGTTCTTTCTTCCACCCTACAGTATTAGTAGAGGAAACAGAACGTAAATATATGTTCAAATTCCATTTAGAAATCATAGGACAGGGATGTACCCTTGGATTTTTCTACTATAGCACTTTTATCAAAATAGACTTACTTTTATTGGAGTAGGAGTCAAATTATACTAATTAAGGCTTCACCCCAGCCATTTTGTAAATACCACATAACTCCCAATATTTTATGGTTGTCCTTGTCTTCATTTGTCCCATTTTATGTTTCCACTGCTCCAGCACTCCTATCGGGGTTCTATGCCCAGATCATAACTTAAAGTAGAAATGTTCCTCGAGGGATAAATTATTAACCAGGACATCCTGGATATAAAGCTTTAGTTCATAGGAACAACTATAAGGTCAGGAAATGGGGCATGATCTGCTATGTGAATGTATGTATGTGGAGGGCAGGCGGGCATTGAAGTCTTTTGCCCTATGGACTCCTAGCTCATGGAATGTTGGAACAGTCTTATTTATCTTTCTACCCCAGTGTCTGGCATATATGAACTCAAACCACTTACAATGTAACTGATTCCCTGTCAGTTGCTTTTTTTTATTAAGATTGTATTTATTTATTTGACAGAGAGAGACACAGTGAGAGAGGGAACACAAGCAGCGGGAGTAGGAGAGGGAGAGCAGGCTTCCCACTGAGGAGGGAGCCGATGTGGGGCTCAATCCCAGGACCCTGGGACCATGACCTGAGCTGAAGGCAGACGCTTAAGGACTGAGCCACCCAGGCGCCCCCCTGTCAGTTGCTTCTGACCATAAATAGAGCTGGTCGAAAAAATGAATGAGCCCACTGAAGGTGCTGTTCCTAACTGAACTTCCCACTTTTCTTTGCCCTCACTGTTCTCACCAACCTTGTGCCAATGGCTTGAATCCCCTGGATCAAATTATTCTTGCTGACCTTATTGAGGAGGAAGAGAGGAGTTAACAGCTGTGACTAAGTCCACCAAAATACCACAGTCTATTAAAAGCATCAGTTCATCAAAGTCCATGATGTTAATTTGCCAGGAAAGAGTCCCACTGGATTAGACTTTTAATTGGTATGAAATGCAGCCCAGAATACGGGGGTCTTGGGGAAATTTCATTCTGTAGCCTGGCAGTAATTAATCAACCTCCTCCAGAGTTACTGCCCCCTGGTGTATTGGAGTTGTTAAATTACCAGGCAGGGGAAAAATTCTATTATCCAGAATCTCAACCCTTACAAATTCCCAGTTCTCTCCTCCAATCCTTCCCTGCCTTTCTCTGAAGGAAGTTGTAAATGAGTGACCTCTGACCCAAAGCTTCCAAAGACTCTCAGACCCTATAGATCTGTGTGATCATGAGCAAATCACCATCCCCTTGGGTGTTAGATCATCTCGAGCTTATTTTTAGGGGCAAAGATGTGGGAGTCCTTTAGACCAGGACTTAGGGCACAGGAAAATGTTTAAGTCGGAATTGTGGGGCAGTGATATAAATTGTATATTCATACAGTATAATAAAAATATAAAATAAATAAAAAAACAAATTATATTTCATTCAATCAAATAAATACATGATAAAAATATACAAATTAACAGAAATGATGTACAAATTAACACAAAATATAAAAACAATTAAAAAATGAACTGTAGATATATATAACAATATGGATGAATCTGAAAAACATTAGGTTTAGTGAAAAGTTACACACAAAAGAGAAACTATGATCCCTATTCATGAAATTCAAGGACAGGCAAAACTAATCTATTGTGAAGGAAATCAGAAGGATTTGCCTATGAAGGGTTGGGGTAGGAATTGACAACTAAAAGGGGGGCATGAGAAAACTTTCTTAGGTTATGGAAATGGTTTGTATCTTGAATAGATGGTAGTTAAATAGGTGTATACCTTTGTCAAAATTCAGTGGGTTGTACATTTGATCTACAAGTAAATTTCACCCCAGTGAAAGAAAATTAGGCTTGAAGGGGGAAGAAAACATATACCCTCTTTAACTTAACATTCACTTGGAGAATTTTTGTCATTAGACAAGTATAAAAAAGGAGTCATTAAAATGCATATAATAGAAAAAAACTAGAAATGTAATTTAAATACTCAGTAACATGATTAAATTATGGTAGCTCAATACAATAGAATGTTCTACAGTCATGAAAAATGTCAAAATGTACTTTGACATGTAAAATACAAAATGTGATGAATTAAAATAGAATGCAATCTCATTTGTGCAAACATTAAATGTAACAGTGGCTTTTTGGTTTGGTTTTATTACAGGCAACATTTATGCTTTTCTGAGTTCTATAGAGTATATGGGTCCATAATCAGTGTTTATTACTTTAAAAATACCTGGCTGTTTTGTTATGCATTTTTAGAGTTGGGACTGCACCCACCACAATGCCTAATGCCTAGACTGCCAATGTTCATAGCCTGTTCTTCATTTCTTTTCTTCCACCCAGACTCTCAATCTTATACTCTCTTTCTGTCTGGATCAAACCCAGGAGGAGCCTTGTATATCTATCTCACCATTTAGTCCAGAAGAGGATAACTGCATACTTTCCTTGGGGCTTGAATTTTGAGCTTCCTATCAGTTCTCATCTCCTGCCCACAGCTGTCCAGGCTGCACTCCTAGGCCTGTGCATTCTGTCTTCCATGAAGGTGCAAGGTGATTTGGATGGGATCTATTTACCCTGTAGACTTTGTTCTAGGCGCCAGCTTGTTTGGGGTCTTGCTCCTGCTTGCAGGACCTTGCCTCAGATTCTATGAGAGGTGCCCACATACCAGTCACATTTGGCTTCTCCCCAGCCTCTGACTTTGGCCATATCTCTACACTGTACCACCTGCTCTTCTCCCTCCAGCACTTTCTCTGGGCTCACAACTTCTCTTTGCCCACCTTCTAGTCTAGTTTTTCAGATCCTGAGATTCTCAGGTCAAGATGCCTGCATGTATACCTCCAAATCTTGTGCAAAGGGGTTGTATAATAGTTGAGTAGTGGTCCTCAAGAACCTGTGAATGTGACCTTACTTGAAAACAGTCTTTGCAGGTGTAATTAAGTTAAAGATCTGTGGATGCGGTCATCCTGGATTTAGGGTGGACCCTAAATCCAATGATTAGGATCATTAAGTGAAATAAGAGGGAGATATGACCACCTGTGAGGGTGGAGGCACAGCTTGGAGTGATGCTTCCCCAAGCCCAGGAACATCTGGAGTCACCAGAAGCTGGAAGAGACAAAGGATTCTTTCTCCCTTAAGCCTTCAGAGGAGCATGGCCCTGCTTACACCTGGATTTTGGACTTCTGGCCTCCAGAACTGTGAGGATAAATTTGGTGTTTTAAGCCACCAAGTTTGTGGTAATTTGTTACAACAGCCCCAGGAAAAAAATACAGGTAGTAATTAGTACATGTAGTCTCTGTATCCGTCCATCTCCCACCCCTTCCATCTGGCCTGGTGGAAGGAGGAGGTATCCTGATGGTCTTAGCTTGAAAGACACAAATCAAGGCCTAAAGCCAGGGCTTATATTGTAGGCAATTCAGTTTGAGAAGGGAATCCAGAGCACCTGGGTGGCTCAGTCAGTTGAGCATCTGACTCTTGATTTTGGTTCAGGTCATTGTCTTGGGGTTGTGAGATCAAGCCTCACTTAGGATTCTCTCCCTTTCCCTCTGCTTCTCTCTCTGTGTGTGTCTCTCTCTCTTTCTCAAATAAATAAAATCTTTAAAAAAAATTGAGAAGGGAATCCAAGAAATCGAGTGAGAAAACAGATTAAGTGAAACCGGAAAGAAGGAAACACAAAAACAAGCCTGTGTTTTCTATCATCGCTATGGGCACTGCAGGCATGTTCTCCCTGGGACTCTGAGGAGATATAGCAGGGCCTCTGAGGAGTGTCCATCCATAGGGAAAAAGGGGAGAGCATGGTGTTTCTTGGCTTCTTCCTCCATTGGTCAAAGATATCCCTTTGGACATTAACTGTTTGGAGTCCATGCTTCCAGCTGTGCATGCAGGAGTGGGAGAATCCTGGGCAGAATGATGACAGTGAGCAGTAGCTGCAGTCAGAGGTGGGCCAGGAGGATAGGAGGTGGAGGGTCCCATGTCATGGCCTAGAGAAGTGTCATCAGACTTAGAATACCAGCTCTGAGACTTTGAGGGAGATGCTCTTGATGTATAATTAAAAACCTGACCTCATAGGCTTGTTGAGGATCCAGTAAAACAGATATCAGCTAGTATATCCCCAATTGTATACAATCATCCCAAACACAAAAATCTGTCTTTCCACATCTCCTCCTCCATCTTCCACCTTCAAGCAATGCCCTTTCTTGGCTCCCCTCCCTCTCTTCCTCCCCCTTCTCAAACCCTTTTCCATCTCCCTCAGACTTGAGAGCATCTCCTTCAACTAGTCTCTCTTCCCAAGCTAGGTGTAGGCCCAGCCTGAGGGAGAACCAGAGGCTCAGGAAGATGCTGCACTGTGAAAGGGAGTGTGTAGTACCCCAGATACAGGAAGAAGTAGCTCTACTCAAAAGCATCTTCTTTTGTCTAATTGTACCTTCCCTGCTGATCCTGCAAATGACGTTTAAATATTTAACAAATATGTCAGCACTGTTTGGGTTGCCTTTGTCCCCCACAGATGAGATCTTAGAGGGAAGGAACCTGCCTGGGACCTGTACAGTCCATGAATCAGAACAGACCTGTTCCTCTCCTTCACATGCCCCAGGTGACCAGGCACTCAGAACCAGTTACCTGGGTGGGGGCTGCTGCTCAAGCAACCTTGCCACAGAGGAGGCTGCCTGCCCTCTTCTGGCCAGGTGATGGGGCCATACCCCAGCCGGTGCCCAGCTTCTCCATCAAGCCAGAGAGACTACCTGTACTCAGCCCTGTGCCTAGTGGGTTCTGGGGCAAGATGCTAACATGGCTGCTCACCACCCAAGAAACAGGACTATTTGTCCCTGTGGTAGAGGTTAGCACCCCCTAATATGCCAGTTGATTTTTTCATCTTCTCTCCAATATGCTATACCTGACAGTGGGTACCCTAATGTTATTTTTCAGAAGAAATATTTTATAAACATAGTAATAAAACATTAAACCATATTTATAAGATAAGAAATAGAACTATAAACACAAGTATATTTATGGAATTATATAAACTTTATTTTATAAACTTATGAGGCTACAAACATCAAAGTTCCAACTGAAACAGATGGCTCACTTCTATTAGGAGATTGGAGGATGGTTTATTTGCATGGGGGCTCTTTACACAGTGAGGGTGAGGTGCAAGGGACTCACAAAGAATACTGTCCTAACTACAAGGACTGTGTAATTGTTAAGAGTACCTTCTCATTCTGCTTTTCTGAGGAGCTCAGGACAAAGGTTGAATGGGGTTTTCTGGTGCCTGGAGCACTCCACATGAGAGGTGTTCCCTCTATGACCCCTGAGCAGGTGGGGCCAACCTGGATTGGACTTTGGCCTTTCTCATAAGCATGACCATCATGAGAGATGAAAGCTCCAGAAGAAAATGCTCACAGGTCAAGAAGTTTTGGGAGCTGACTATTGAAACACACACACACACACACACACACACACACACACTGGATTACAATTTTTCTCAAGAGCAGAAATATTAAAGATAGCCCAAGGATTTAAAACTAGCCTAACAAACATAATAAAAAAGATAGAGATTTCACCATTTGAAACAAGAAAATATCCAAAAGAACAAGCAGTAATAGTTCTGGAAAATATAACTGAAATAATAAACTCATTATGTAACACAATAGGTAAAATAGCATTATAGGTACAATTGAGAAATTAGCAAATGGGAAGAACAGATTAAGAAAACATGAGGAGAAATACTACAACTTTCAAATTTCTTTGGAGAATATTCTGATTTCCCCTGCCTCTGGAGATGTGTCTAGCAAGTAGTTGCTGTGGCCGAAGTCAAAGAGGTTGCCTGCCTGTGTTCTCATCTAGGATTTTGATGTATTCCTGTCTCACATTTAGGTCTTTTATCCATTTTGAATTTATTTTTATGTATGGTGTAAGAACAAAATTGAATTTAAATAAAAATTTTAAAAAATGTGTTTGGAGATTAGAAATAGAAGTGCTAACATTCTAGAAAAGAGAGTTCAATGAAAAGGACAGTGAAGAAAATATTTGAAGAAATGATGGAGATGAATTTTTCAATGAGGTACCTCAGATTGAAAGGGCCTATAGAGTGCCAAAGAGAAGAGAGGAGGAAAAATCCATCTCTGGACACATTATGAAATATAAGACTTTAAAAGACAATAGAAAATTCTAAAGCTTACAGAGATTTATTATCTTCTATTCAGTTCATTGAAAAATTTGTCAAAATATTAGATGTCAAAATATTAAAAGAAAATAATTTGTATTCTAGAAATGTATATCCAGTCAAGCTAACATATGATTCAAACATTCCCAGGCAATCAAGGCCTTAGAAGCTTGTCATTAAAAAGCCCATTGAAAACAGTTTTAGATAAAACACTTATATAAGAAAAGAGATGAAACTAGGAAATGTTGGTGGAGAGAAATGAAATAAAAATTATCAGATGCCTTTGGTCTTAGCTATTTTTCTTAAGAAAACAATAGCCTTACAAAGGAAAGGGAGAAAATATTTTAACCCAGTATTAAGAGTCTATAGGAATGAATCATGGAACACTACATCAAAAACTAATGATGTAATGTATGGTGATTAACAACATAAAAAAAGAGTCTATAGGATATTAAAATAATACAGATTGTGTGAAGAAGGGGGAGAAACAAAGGATATAAGATCATATTACAGCTGTCATGCTATGAAGAAGACCTAGATTATTAACTACATAAAAGTAAAGTAGGTTATAAAAGATACAGAAAAAAAAAAAGTGAGGACACTTGGGTGGCTCAGATGGTTAAGCGTCTACCTTCGGCTCAGGTCATGATCTCCAGGTCCTGGGATGGAGTCCCACACCCAGCGCCCAGCTCAGCGGAGAGTCTGCTTCTCCCCTTGCTTGTGCTTTCTCAGTCTCTTTCAAATGAATAATTTTTTTAAAAGATTTTATTTATTTGAGAGAGAGAGAATGAGAGACAGAGAGCATGAGAGGGAGGAGGGTCAGAGGGAGAAGAAGACTCCCTGCTGAGCAGGGAGCCCGATGTGGGACTCGATCCCAGGACTCCAGGATCATGACCTGACCCAAAGGCAGTCACTTAACCAACTGAGCCACCCAGGCGCCCCCTATAAAATCTTTTTTTTTTAAATGGGAGAAATAAAGAATATAAGATGGTAGAAATCAGCATAAGTTCAATTACAATAAATGTACAAAATTCACCAGCTTAAGAGAAATACTGACAGTATTAAAAAAATAACAAAATCCAGATATAAGCTATTTACAGAGATACATCTAATACACAAAAATAAAGATTTAAAAGGATGAAGAAATAGGTTAAGCAAAAAACTACTATAGCATATTGATAGCAAATAAAATAAAATATATAATTGGGGATAGAAAAAGTAGTACATAGCCCTAAAGGATTAAATTGCAGCATTATTTATAATAGCCAAGATATGGAAGCAACCCAAGTGTCCATCAGTAGATGAGTGGACAAAGATGTATGGGGTGTGCGTGTATATACATACATACAATGGAATATTAGCCATAGAAAAGAATGATCTTGCCATTCATCACAACATGGATGGACCCAGATGGTATTATGTTAAGTGAAATAACTCAGGGAAAGATAAATACCATACAACTTCACTTATGTGTGGAATCTTAAAAAGCAAAATAAATAAGTTAATTAAAATAAAATACAGAGGACTAGTGATTGGATTGGGGGTATGGGAAAAATAAAGGAGATTAAGAGGTACAAACTTCCAGTTATAAAATAAGTCATGGAGATGAAAAATACTCAGAATATAGTTAATATTTTGCAATAACATTGTATGGTGACAGGTGTGACTATACTTATCACAGTATTAATATATAAAACTATTGAATCAATATGTTGTGCACTTGAAACTAATATTACTTTATATGGCAATTACATTTTAATAAAAAAATTAGGTTGAGATTTTTAAAAAATATTGTAATTTTAAATTCTCACACATGTATTACAAATGCTTTATAATATGGAAGCAAAAATTAATAGACCTATAGAAAGAAGCTGATTAATGAAATACCATGGTGGAAAATTTCATTATACCTCTCAACTAAGTTAAGTCAAACAGGAAAAAATATCAATAAGTATAAAAGTGAACAACTCAGTTAACAAGGTTGACCTAGTAGTCAATAATTAGATAAACTTCCAATAAGTAGATAAGTTTTCTTCCAACATACAAGGGAATTTTCAAAAGAAAGAGTATGCACTAGGACATAAAGTTTAACATTTAAAAAGCAGGTTTCATGAAGAGGATGGTGTCTGATCATAATAAATTAGAGGCTAATTTAAAATATTCCAGCGTATTTGAAGTTAAACACTAAAAACTTAAATAATAGAAACTTTAATATCTAGAACTGAATGGTGATAAAATGATATATTACAACCTATAAGGTTGAAGCTAATATTTATAAATACCTTTTTTAAATTTTTAAAAGATTTTATTTTAGAGAGTGAGTGGGGGAAGGAGCAGAGGAGGAGGGAGAAGGGAGAGAATCTCCAGCAGACTCTGTCCTGATCATGGAGCCCTACATGGGCCTGGATCTCATGACTCTGAGATCACTACCTGAGCTGAAACCAAGAGTCTGATCCTTAGCCAACTGAGCCACCCAGGCACTCCTATAAATACCTTTTTGAAAGGGAATGTTCAAAAGCAATGAATCAAGAAGTTAGAAAATAAACAAGAGAATATACCCAAAGAAATAAAAAAATATATTATTTAAAAACATAAATGAGTAAAATATAAAACCTTCAATAAGAAAAGCCAAGAAAGCCAAAGTGGAATTGTTGAAATAACACAGTACTCATCTGTGATATGACTGATAAAGATAAGACACAAATTATATACATAAAATGGGGGACATAGCTACAGATAAAGTAGACATTCAAAAGATAATAAGAAAATATTATTAATCATATGCCAACAGGGGTGCCTGGGTGGCTCAGTTGTTAAGCATCTGCCTTCGGCTCAGGTCGTGATCCCAGGGTCCTGGGATCGAGCCCTGCATCGGGTTCCCTGCTCTACAGGAAGCCTGCTTCTCCCTCTTCTACTCCCCCTGCTTGTGTTCCCTCTCTCACTGTGTCCCTCTCTGTCAAATAAATAAATAAAATCTTAAAAAAAAAAATCATATGCCAACAATTTTAAAAACCTTAGTTGTTTGTTTTAACAATTCTCATTTTATCTAACCCAAACTGACTTAAGAAGAAATAAAAGGCTCAAATAGTCCTATTCAAGAAATTGAACAATAATTGAAAATCTCTCTCCAAAGAAAAGACCAGACCTGGATGGTTTACAGATAAAATGATCTGTTCCTTGACATTTTTATGTAATTAATATTAAACACAATAGAAAATGAGGTAGTATTTCCAAACTCATTCTAAGAGGCCAGGCTTTGTCAAACATAGTGAAAACATTATGGAAAAAGATTACAAGCACATTACCTTTATAAATATAGATGTAAAAATACCAAATATTAGTAAATTAAATCCAGTGTGTAAAAAGATACCATGTTCAAGGTGGGTATATACAAAGATGGTTTACTGTTAGAAAACTCATAAATATACTCTGCCACATCAGCAAATTGACAAGAAAACATTTTTGAAAGACCATTCTCCATTGGTCTCTTAGGTTTCTGCACATCTTGTGAGAAGCTCCCCTGACCTTTGTTCTGGACAATATTTTTAAAGATTATTGTATAGAAAATAGCCCTGAAATATATTGTACCACTTCCTAAAGCAGATGGCAAGGTCTTTACCATCCAGTAAAATAATATCTCACTTCAGGGAAAATGTTGGACAAGTCCACCTGCAGCCCACTTTAAAAAATTGTTTTTCTCAGCTGTTATGCGAATCAACTGCAGGTACAGCAGTTGGGCTGCCCTGTGTTGCTCCCGTGGGGCTTGTGGGTCAAGGAGAATTGATGTGAACATAAAGATCATACTGCCTGGTGTACCATGAGTAATAGTCCTTTATTTCTTACCAAAGAGTCTCAAGTCTTCTACCAGCATCTATAAAACTATGGCAGGCTAACTTACTAGCTTGCAAGAAAGGTAAAATCTGGAACCCTTCACAGTTCTTCACAATTATTTCAAAATGTCACAATAAAGCAGGTGATACTATTTTACAACCATTTATGATGAAAATTCTTAAATGAAGAAACATTAGAAACATTCATTTTAAAATCAAATGAAACAAAAATTTTCACCATAATTTATTCAATATGATATTGAAGGTCCTAGTCAGTGCAAGAAGAGGAAAAACAATCATAAGGATCAGAAAGGCAGAAATAAAATGGTTATTGTAGAACAAAAACCCAAAGGAATATAAACAAGTTATTAGAATTAATATGTATTAGGATGCCTGTGCATAAGAACAGTATACTTAAATTTGTTCTATTTCTGTAAACCACAGGTAAACAACTAGAAAATGTTATTGAAGGGAAGATACCATTTAGGGTAGTCTCGGAATATTAAAGATCTAATAAGTCCAACAAAAATTATGCAAGATCTTTATAGGAAAAATAAACCTTAAGACATATTTTTAAAGATCTAAACGAATTACAGCATGTTGGTAGTTTAATGACAGATTTTTATAGAACTAAAAAGATAATTGTAAATTTTTTTAAATTTTTCTTATTGTTATGTTAATCACCATATATTACATCATTAGTTTTAGATGTTGTGTTCCATAATTCATTGTTTGTGCATAACACCCAGTGCTCCATGCAGAATGTGCCCTCCTTAATACCCATCACCAGGCTAACCCATCCTCCCACCCCCTCCCCTCTAGAACCCTCAGTTGGTTTTTCAGAGTCCATCGTCTCTCATGGTTCATCTCCCCCTCCGATTCCCCCCCCATTCTTCCCCTCCTGCTATCTTCTTCTTTTTTTTTCTTAACATATATTGCATTATTTGTTTCAGAGGTACAGATCTGAGATTCAACAGTCTTGCACAATTCACAGCACTTACCAGAGCACATACCCTCCCCAGTGTCTATCACCTAGTCATCCCATTCCTCCCACCCCACCCCCACTCCAGCAACCCTCAGTTTGTTTCCTGAGATTAAGAATTCCTCATATCAGTGAGATCATATGATACATGTCTTTCTCTGTTTGACTTATTTCACTCAACATAATACCCTCCAGTTCCATCCACGTCGTTGCAAATGGCAAGATCTCATTCCTTTTGATGGCTGCATAATATTCCATTGTATATATATACCACCTCTTCTTTATCCATTCATCTGTCGATGGACATCTTGGCTCTTTCCACAGTTTGGCTATTGTGGACATTGCTGCTATAAACATCGGGGTGCACGTACCCCTTCGGATCCCTACTTTTGTATCTTTGGGGTAAATACCCAGTAGTGCAATTGCTGGATCATATGGTAGCTCTATTTTCAATTTTTTGAGGAACCTCCATACAGTTTTCCAGAGTGGCTGCACCAGCTTGCATTCCCACCAACAGTGTAGGAGGGTTCCCCTTTCTCCACATCCCCGCCAACATCTGTCGTTTACTGACTTGTTAATTTTAGCCATTCTGACTGGTGTGAGGTGCTATCTCATTGAGGTTTTGATTTGGATTTCCCTGACGCCGAGTGATGTTGAGCACTTTTTCATGTGTCTATTGGCCATTTGGATGTCTTCTTTGGAAAAATTTCTGTTCATGTCTTCTGCACATTTCTTGATTGGATTCTTTGTTCTTTGGGTGTTGAGTTTGATGAGTTCTTTATAGATTTTGGATACTAGCCCTTTATCTGATATGTCATTTGCAAATATCTTCTCCCATTCTCTCGGTTGTCTTTTGGTTTTGTTGACTGTTTCCTTTGCTTTGCAAAAGCTTTTTATCTTGATGAAGTCCCAATAGTTCATTTTTGCCCTTGCCTCCCTTGCCTTTGGCAATGTTTCTAGGAAGAAGTTGCTGCAGCTGAGGTCGAAGAGGTTACTGCCTGTGTTCTCCTTTAGGATTTTGATGGACTCCTGTCTCACATTGAGGTCTTTTAACCATTTGGAGTCTATTTTTGTGTGTGGTGGAAGGAAATGCTCCAGTTTCATTCTTCTGCATGTGGCTATCCAATTTTCCCAACACCATTTGTTGAAGAGACTGTCTTTGTTCCATTGGACATTCTTTCCTGCTTTGTCAAAGATGAGTTGACCATAGAGTTGAGGGTCCATTTCTGGGCTCTCTATTCTGTTCCATTGATCTATGTGTCTGTTTTTGTGCCAGTACCATACTGTCTTGATGATGACAGCTTTGTAATAGAGCTGGAAGTCCGGAATTGTGATGCCGCCAGCTTTGCTTTTCTTTTTCAACATTCCTCTGGCTATGCGGGGTCTTTTCTGGTTCCATACAAATTTTAGGATTATTTGTTCCATTTCTTTGAAAAAAGTGGATGGTATTTTGATGGGGATTGCATAGATTGCTCTAGGTAGCATTGACATCTTCACGATATTTGTTCTTCCAATCCATGAGCATGGAACGTTTTTCCATTTCTTTGTGTCTTCCTCAATTTCTTTCATGAGTATTTTATAGTTTTCTGAGTACAGATCCTTTGCCTCTTTGGTTAGATTTATTCCTAGGTATCTTATGGTTTTGGGTGCAATTGTAAATGGGATTGACTCCTTAATTTCTCTTTCTTCTGTCTTGTTGGTGGTGTATAGGAATGCCACTGACTTCTGTGCATTGATTTTATATCCTGCCACTTTACTGAATTCCTGTATGAGTTCTAGCAGTTTTGGGGTGGAGTCTTTGGGGTTTTCACATAAAGTATCATATCATCTGCAAAGAGTGAGAGTTTGACTTCTTTTTTGCCGACTTGGATGCCTTTTATTTCTTTTTGTTTTCCGAATGCTGTGGCTAGGACTTCCAATACTATGTTGAATAGCAGTGGTGATAGTGGACATCCCTGCCGCATTCCTGACCTTAGGCGGAAAGCCTCAGTTTTTCCCCATTGAGAATGATATTCGCTGTAGGTTTTTCATAGATGGCTTTTATGATACTGAGGTATGTACCCTCTATGCCTATACTCTGAAGAGTTTTGATCAAGAAAGGATGCTGTACTTTGTCAAATGCTTTTTCTGCATCTATTGAGAGGATCCTATGATTCTTGTTCTTTCTTCTGTTAATGTATTGTATCACGTTGATTGAGTTGCAGATGTTGAACCAACCTTGCAGCCCAGGGATAAATCCCACTTGGTCGTGGTGAATAATCCTTTTAATGTACTGTTGGATCCTACTGGCTAGTATTTTGGTGAGAATTTTTGCATCCATGTTCATCAGGGATATTGGTCTTTAATTCTCCTTTTTGACGGGGTCTTTGTCTGGTTTTGGAATCAAGGTAATGGTGGCCTCATAAAATGAGTTTGGAAGTTTTCCTTCCATTTCTATTTTTTGGAACAGTTTCAGAAGAATAGGTATTAATTCTTCTTGAAATGTTTGGTAGAATTCCCCTGGGAAGCCATCTGGCCCTGGGTTTTTGTTTGTTGGGAGATTTTTGATGGCTGCTTCAATTTCCTTAGTGGTTATAGGTCTGTTCAGGTTTTCTATCTTCCTCGTTCAGTTTTGGTAGTTCATACATCTCTAGGAATACATCCATTTCTTCCAGGTTACCTAATTTGCTGGCATAGAGTTGCTCATGATATGTTTTTATAATTATTTGTATTTCTTTGGTGTTGGTTGCGATCTCTCCTCTTTCATTCATGATTTTGTTGATTTGGGTCATTTCTCTTCTCTTTTTGATAAGTATGGCCAGGGGTTTATCAATCTTGTTAATTCTTTCAAAGAACAAGCTCCTAATTTCGTTGATCTGTGCTACTGTTCTTTTGGTTTCCATTTCATTGATTTCTGCTCTGATCTTTATTATTTCTCTTCTCCTGCTGTTTAGGCTTTATTTGCTGTTCTTTCTCCAGCTCCTTTAGGTGTAGGGTAAGGTTGTGTATTTGAGACCTTTCTTGTTTCTTGAGAAAGGCTTGTATTGCTATATACTTTCCTCATAGGACCACCTTTGCTACATCCCAAAGATTTTGAGTAGTTGTGTTTTCATTTTCATTGGTTTCCATGAATTTTTTAAATTCTTCTTTGATTTCCTCGTTGACCCATTCATTCTTTAGTAGGATGCTCTTTAGCCTCCATGTATTTGAGTTCTTTCCGACTTTCCTCTTGTGATTGATTTCCAGTTTCAAAGCATTGTGGTCTAAAAATAGGCAGGGAATGATCCCAATTTTTTGGTACTGGTTGAGACCTGATTTATGACCTAGGATGTAATCTATTCTGGAGAATGTTCCATGGGCACTAGAGAAGAATGTGTATTCCGTTGCTTTGGGATGGAATGTTCTGAATATGTCTGTGAAGTCCATTTGGTCCGGTGTGTCATTTAAAGTCTTTATTTCCTTGTTGATCTTTTTCTTAGATGATCTGTCCATTTCAGTGAGGGGGGTGTTAAAGTCCCCCACTATTATTGTATTGTTGTCAATGTGTTTCTTTGCTTTTGTTATTAATTGGCTTATATAATTGGCTGCTCCCATGTTAGGGGCATAGATATTTACAATTGTAAGATCTTCTTGTTGGATAGACCCTTCAAGTAGGATATAGTGTCCTTCCTCATCTCTTATTACAGTCTTTGGTTTAAAATCTAATTTGTCTTATATAAGGATTGCCACCCCAGCTTTCTTTTGGTGTCCGTTAGCATGGTAAATGGTTTTCCACCCCCTCACTGTCAATCTGGGGGTGTCTTTGGGTCTAAAATGAGTCTCTTGCAGACAGCATATCAGTGGGTCTTGTTTTTTAATCCAATCTGAGAGCCTGTGTCTTTTGATTGGGGCATTTAGCCCATTCACATTCAGGGTAACTATTGAAAGATAGGAATTTAGTGCCACTGTATTGTCTATAAGGTGACTGTTACTGTATATTGTGTGTGTTCGTTTCTGGTCTATGTTGCTTTTAGGCTCTCTCTTTGCTTAGAGGACCCCTTTCAGTATTTCTTGTCGGTCTGGTTTCGTGTTTGCAAATTCCTGTAGCTTTTGTTTGTCCTGGAAGCTTTTTATCTCTCCTTCAATTTTCAATGACAGCCTAGCTGGATATAGTATTCCTGACTGCATATATTTCTCATTTAGTGCTCTGAAGATATCATGTCAGTCCTTTCTGGCCTGCCAGGTCTCTGTGGATAGGTCTGTTGCCAATCTAATGTTTCTACCCTTGTAGGTTACATATCTCTTCTCCCGAGCTGCTTTCCGGATTTTCTCTTTGTCTCTGAGACTCATAAGTTTTACTATTAGATGTCAGGGTGTTGACCTATTTTTATTGATTTTGAGAGGGGTTCTCTGTGCCTCCTGGATTTTGATGCCTGTTTCCTTCCCCAAATTAGGGAAGTTCTCTGCTATTATTTGCTCTGATAAACCTTCTGCCCCTCTCTCTCTTCTTCTTCTGGGATCCCAATTATTCTAATGTTGTTTCATCTTATGGTATTGCTTATTTCTTGAATTCTGCCCACGTGATCCAGTAGTTATTTTTCTCTCTTTTTCTCAGCTTCTTTATTTTCCATCATTTGGTCTTCTATATCACTGATTCTATCTTCTGACTCATTTATCCTAACAGTCAGTGCCCCCATTTTTGATTGCACCTCATTAATAGCCTTTTTGATTTCAACTTGGTTAGATTTTAGTTCTTTTATTTCTCCAGAAAGGGTTTCTCTAATAACTTCCATGTTTTTTTGAAGCCCAGCTAGTATCTTTAAAATCATGGTTCTGAACTCTAGGTCCGACATCGTACTAATATCTGTATTGAGTAGGTCTCTGGCAGTTGGTACTACCTCTTGTTCTTTTTGTTGAGGTGATTTTTTTCATCTTGTCATTTGTCCAGAGGATAGTAGATGAATGAGAGAACAAAATGCTAACAGGGTAACAACGTCCCCAGAAAATATACTCTAAACAAATCAGAAATGATCTGAAACCAGGGTAAAAGAAAGGGAAAGAAAGGAAAAAGAAAAAGAAAAAGAAAAAGAAAAAGATAAAAACAAACAACAACAGAACAAAACAAAAAAACCAGAATATGATCAAATATGATCAGGCTGGTGCATAGATCAGTGCCACACACTAAATTTTGGGTGTATTTTGGTCTGTTGGAAGAAAGTGCCTCCCAAAATTTTAAAGAAAGTAAAACTTATATATGTACAAAAATAAGGGTTGATACGATGAAGGGATGGAATATGATTGTAAAGATAAAAATTATTAAAAATTGTATAAAAGGAATTGATGATAAGTTGATTGAAAAAAGAAAGAAGAGATTTAAAAAAAAGAATAAAAAAAGGGAGAGAATGTAATCAGGCAGTAGAGTAGAACAAAGCCATACACTAGAGATTTAGGGTATATTTTGATCTTTTAGAAGAAACTGTATCTCCAAATTTTAAAGAGAGAACAACTTATATATATATTCCAAAAATAAGGGTAACTACTATGAAGGGATAGGATATGACTCTAAAAATGAAAAATAAAAAAGTTTTTTTAAAAAAGGAATTGATAGGATGTTGGTTGAAAAAGGGAAAAAGAAGAATTTTAAAAAAGATATTTTTAAAAAATTAACTTTGAAAGACTAAAGAATCATGGTAAAAAAAAGCCATGAATTCTATGTGCAGTATTCCCCTAGTGCTGGAGTTCTGCCATTCTCATTGATCGGTAAACTTGGTCTTGGCTGGCTGTTCTTGCTGATCTTCTGGGGGAGGGGCCTGTTGCTGTGGTTCCCAAATGCCTTTGCCAGAGGTGGAATTGCCCCGCCCTTGCTGGGTCCGGGCTAAGTAATCTGCTCGGGTTTGCTCTCGGGAGGTTTTGTTCCCTGCGAGCTTTCCGTATAGCTTTGGAGGATGAGAGTGAAAATGGCGGCCCCCCATTATCTGCCCCAGAGGAGCCGAGAACTCAGGGCCCCACTCCTCAGTGAGCCCCCAGAGAAAAGCAGTCACTCCCATCTCCCCGTTCTCCGGCCACACTCCGTACTCACCCGGCCTGTGACCGAGCATTTCTATCTCTGGCACCCAACTCGGTGTGGAGTCTCCAAACCCAGCAGATCCCCACGGTGTGCTTCCATGCAGCTCCTCCCCGGGGGAGGAAGGTGAGTCTCCCCGGATCTGCCACTTGTTGGGACCCTGCTGGAAGTGCAGTGGCCCAACTGTGCCGCAGATCACGGTTTATGGCAACCCCAAGCTGAGAGTCCGCGCCTCGGCTCCATCTCTGCAGCCGGCTTCCCCGCTCCGATACCTAGGAGCTCTGCCACATTCAGGCACCCCAGGTCTTTCTGTGACCCCGAGGATCCTGAGACCACACTGTCCCGTGAGGGTTCCACCCCCCACTTAGCCACTGGAGCGACGTCCCTCAGCATAGCAGACTTCTAAAAGTTCCGATTTTGTGCTCCGCAGCTCTATCACTTGCCAGAAGCAGCCGACGGAGGCCCCCTCCCCCGCCATCTATCCTCCTGTATATCGCCTCGGATTCACTTCTCCGCATGTCCTACCTTCCAGAAAGTGGTTACTTTTCCATTCAGAGAGTTGTTGCTATTCTTTTCTTCGATCTCCTGTTGAGTTCGTAGGTGTTCAGAATGGTTTGATCCCTATCCAGCTGAATTCCTGAGAGGAGACAAAATCCAGGTCTCCTACTCCTCTGCCATCTTGCTCCACCCAATGCAGAATTCTTTGCCTGTATGTGCAGGGAAGGAATTGCTGGGCTGTAAAGTATCTCCTAAAACTGAATATTCAAACTTCTAAATATATCTGGTTTTCCCCTCATCTATGGAAATGTGCATTTTGGCCTCTTGTGGCTGGGTGGGGCCATAGGTTTAGTTATCGCCAAAGAGTTATGGGTAGAAGTTATTTATGTCACTTTCATGCCAGAGCACTGAAATGCTGATATTTGATCTTTCAGTGCTCTTTTTTTCACACTCTGGCACAGCTGTTGACATTTGAGATAGTGACTATTTTCTTGGCTTTGGTCCTTGAGTGACTATAAGCAGAGTTTTCTCCATTGACTGTAAAGGATATACAGTGTGAATAAGAAATCTTTCTAGTTTCAAGCTGCTGAGAATTT
This sequence comes from Neomonachus schauinslandi, assembly GCF_002201575.2. Classification (NCBI taxonomy): domain Eukaryota; kingdom Metazoa; phylum Chordata; class Mammalia; order Carnivora; family Phocidae; genus Neomonachus; species Neomonachus schauinslandi. Next base: position 94,069 of record NW_025409039.1, on the reverse strand, counting down.
GAGAGTTGTTTGTTACTCTAGCACAGTTTAATTTATTCTGACTGATACATGTACAACAGGAGACATCTAAAAGGCTGTTCCTAGCACACTATTCACAATGGCTTTGGAAACCATCTTGAATGCCTGTCCCCTAAAGAAGAATGAGTAAATTGTGGAATATTTACTAAGGGGGAGATTATTCAATGAAAGCAAAATAACTACAGTGACATATAACAATACACATGAGCTTTAGTAATATAAGTAAAGTGACAAAGTAAATCCAAAAGATTATAATATATGTAATTATATATATCAAGATGACTTTCCTATAAAATTAAAAACTAAAATGCAAACCCTCTTTAAAAATATTGGTACAACAAAATCTTTTTTTTTTTTTAACTTTATTATGTCATATTAGTCACCATACAATACATCATTGGTTTTTGATGTGGTGATCCACTAAATAACACCCAGTGCTCCATGCAGTATGTGCCCTCCTTAATACCCATCTCTGGGCTAACCAATCCCCTCTCCCCCCTCCCCTCTAAAACCCTGTTTGTTTCTCAGAGTCCATAGTCTCTCATAGTTCATATCTCCCTCCAATTCCCTCTCCCCATTTTTCCCTTCCTCCTCCTAATGTCCTCCATGTTATTCCTTATGTTCCACAAATAATTGAAACCATATGATCATTGACTTTCTCTGCTTGACTTATTTCACTTAGCATAATCTCCTCCAGACCCATCCATGTTGATGTAAAAGTTGGGTATTCATCTTTTCTGATGGCTGAGTAATATTCCATTGTATATATGGACCACATCTTCTTTATCCATTGATCTGTTGAAGGGCATCTCGGCTCTTTCAACAGTTTGGCTATTGCGGACATTGCTGCTATGAACATTGGGGTGCATTGGCCCTTCTTTTCACTACATCTGTGTCTTTGGGGTAAATACCTAGTAGTGCAATTGCTGGGTCATAGGGTAGCTCTATTTTTAAATTTTTGAGGCACCTCCACACTGTTTTCCAAAGTGGCTGTACCAACTTGCATTCCCACCAACAGTGTAAGAGGGTTCC